>NW_023596771.1:0-24132 GCF_011947565.3 Pollicipes pollicipes | reverse complement strand
GGTACAGTACACATGACACGTGTCATCGTGGGACAGACGAAGCTTCTTCGCAAATCAGTTGGGGCTGAACAGTGAAAACCGACACAACCTCTCCCAAATAACCATCAAATGTGGTTTTCTAGGGATTTCACCCATTCCATTCTTAACATGGGGTAGGGAAGCTGGAGCCCAAGTGGTTTGACCGCAGACCTCCCGCCCCAGATGATTAGGAACCTTCTCCCCTATCCCCGGACCTGTGAGAAGGCAGTAAGTGGGACAGAGTTACAGAACTTCGGGTAAGGCCTACAGATAATTTAACAACAGATCACCATCATTGCTTGTTGTTCTGTTTTTTGCGGGAGATGACCGGGTACCACCGAGCGGAATACTTACCAGCTCTTGCCATGGTCGCGGCGCCGTCACATCCCTCCAGCGCGTCACTGTGAGCCGCAGAAGCCGGGCCAGCCTCACGACGAGTCGCTGGGTACGTGAGGCGGCGGCGGGCGCTGCAGACCACGGCGGGGCCTCGCAGGTGTCGAATCCCCAGCCTCGGGTCACTGGCCCACCCCTGCGCCGGCCGTCAGCTGGCGGAGCCGAGCAGCGGTCGCGGCCGCCGTATCGGCCGGTGGTGCAGCCAAACGGCGCATGCGCCCTAGGCGCCAATCGATCAGCGCGTGTTGCCGGCCATTCATCGACCTTACAGCGCGTGCCGGCAGCACATGTTGGGGTACCGCTGGTGGATAGCCGAACTGTTAAAGGAAAAGCGACGACTGCTCCATACTTAGAGCGTTATCCGCCTTCAGGCGGGGTTGAGCGCCCTAAAGCGGGACCAGTCCGTCGAGTAAGAACTCTCTCGACTCTTTTGTGAAGCGCTTTGCTCGACTGCAGGGCGAATGTCAAACCGTTTGACCCTCGCGGTGCATTTGAATTAGCCATGGTGCCAGACATACGCAAGGCGTGCTTCTGAGAATCTCCTGACTGGGTGGCAGGGGCGCTGTGACGGTGTCAGCCGCTTGAGATATTAGCTGACGCCATGCGGACAGCTATGCCAGGGATCGGCGCTGAAATAGAGGGCCGTTGGGGAGGTCGGATCCGTCCTTACAGAACGGCTCAGTTCAGCAGCACTAACCACATCTATCTCCGGCCTTTCCTCCACGAGCGACGTCACGGACCTTGCCGGGGAAGGCAAGGACTAGGGAGGGCCATGACAAAAACTAACGTAACTCTCCTCAAAACTGAAAGTATGTCGGGTTTCGACACTTCCTCCTAGAACTGAAAGTTCGCGTTGCTTTTTTATCAGAGAATAGTAGCATCTGCATTCGCGTTTGACGTTACGCGTCACCCATTAACCACATCGAGTATACCATCAAACCTGCACTGAAACAGCCGCCTCGCCGTGTGCAAAACAAGTATAAAACAGCGCGTAAAAGTGATACCATTATGGTACGAAATGAAACATTACAGCCTCTTCATGATGCATTTACAGCAGTTGGTCCTGCACGCCACCACTTGCTCGCACTATTGACCGTTGCATGTTCTGAAAATAAGACCTCCCTTCCTTGTTACCGGTGCATGCTCCCCTACTCAAAGCAATTGCAATTCTGCTGACCCAAAAGTCCCCAGTGCAAGTTGTCTCAACCTTGAGGCCTTTTGCAGCCTGATCTCCACAAACCGCGGGCTGACAGGCTTTTCGTGGACTTTTGTGGCCAGCATGTGGGGTTCTACGGACTTTCAGAAGCGGCAAAATATTATTGAACAAAACATGCGACGAGATCGACTCGATGTCAGCATGGTGAACATGACTTTTACTAAACGCACCAAGTAAAATATGTACACAAGGCACAAAGTACACACATATACAGGTGCAGATACACACAAGGCACAAAGTACACACAGATACAGATACAGATACACACAAGGCACAAAATACCGTAATACAGCATGTACCGAATGGACGAAAATGTCTGAACACACGGCTCTTGACAATCGCCTTTCACCAAATTAAGGCGGCCGTTTCCATGGGATTGGCGGTCCATAATCGAAAGCGACTGATCAGCAAAACAAGCTGGACAAGGCTTCAGCCAGTTGTCAGGACTGTTCGTCATTTGGTGGACCTTCGAACATTGGGAAAACGTTTTTCATGGCCAGCATTTCAGCATCGAGCTGATTGAATGACCGTGTTTCAGAACCCCTTATCGTTAAGCGGCACTTTTCCGTGCTCCTCCAAAATAGTTCTCACATTGCCCAAGCAGAATGAGATGCACTGATACGTCCTTCCTTGACTGCGGTTACAAGTTCATCAGGGTTAACCCGAGCACTTTGTTTTCTTGCAACAATCAGTAAGTCTACCTGCTCAGAACGCTTCTGCCACTGGAGGCCCATTGGTTATTGAGGAATACCTGACAGGCGGCGCCCGCACTGACTGCTCACATGCTTCACTGGCCCCTCCGCTCACCAACGGGCGCCACTTATCGCTCGAGAGCTCTTCTGGTCACCTGAATGCTCGTCTGGCTAATCAAGGTCCATCGTCCCGTCCTGCCAGGGCCATTTAGATGTGCACTCATGGCCCTCTGGCCCCTCTGGAACACTCGGAGGCTCGTTAGCTGCTCAGAGGTCCTTCGGCTGCTCAGAGACCACTCTTACGCCCAAGAGCCCGTTCGGCTGGTAATGGCTCTTCTGATCGTTTATGTGCCCTCTGGACACCAAGGCCCTTATTAAAGGTTTACGGCTCTACGTCTTTTCAAGGCCCTTCTGGCGGCTCAGGAGTCCTAGTTATTCAGGGACTGATCTGGCCATGTAAGGGCTCTTCCTGGCTGCTGGGCACCCATGCTGGGCGCCGAGCAGCCTGTTTGGCTGCTGAGTCTCCGGGCCCCGGCGGCATCGCTCTGT
Source organism: Pollicipes pollicipes (assembly GCF_011947565.3). NCBI lineage: Eukaryota > Metazoa > Arthropoda > Thecostraca > Pollicipedomorpha > Pollicipedidae > Pollicipes > Pollicipes pollicipes. Next base: position 21,264 of record NW_023596771.1, on the reverse strand, counting down.
CTCGGGTATCACTTTCAGAGCTCTCTGCTCAGAGACCACACGTTCTGCTCGGCGTATCGCTCTCAGGTCTCTCTACCTCGAATAGCCCCACGAGTGCGCGACAGAGAGTGCGGCGACAGAGCCGTCTGGAGCTGCTTCGGTCAGACGTGAGGGCCTGCCTCAGGAGTGCGCGACAGAGCCGTCTGGAGCTGCTTCAGGTCAGACGTGAGGCTGCCTCAGGAGTGCGCGACAGAGCCGTCTGGAGCTGCTTCAGGTCAGACTGGGCTGCCTCAGGAGTGCGCGACAGAGCCGTCTGGAGCTGCTTCAGGTCAGACGTGAGGCTGCCTCAGGAGTGCGCGACAGAGCCGTCTGGAGCTGCTTCAGGTCAGACATGAGGCTGCTTCTGGAGTGGGCGGCAAAGCCGTCTGGAGCTGCTTCAGGTCAGACGTGGGGCTGCTTCAGGAGTGCGCGACAGAACCGTCTGGAACTGCTTTAGGTCAGACGTGAGGCTGCCTTACAAGTGGGCGACAGAGCCGTCTGCTACGCCTGTGCATCTCCGATCCCGAGAGCGTGGCGTGTGTGTGTGTCCTTACGATGATCCCGATAAAGCACGTGCGAAAGTGCTGCACACTCCACTCCACCTGGCGGGGTAGCTACGGCGGCAGCGCAGGCATCTGAAGGGCCTCTCGCCTTAACTTCGCGAGGAACGCGCAAATGGCGTACCTGGAGAGAATTGTTGTGGGGGTGCCGGGAGATGACTACAGGCATGACTCATCTGCTAAGGATAACTACTAATCGTCAGTCCTGAAGGATACTTCGGGCCCTCGGAACCTACGGGGGGGGGGGGGGGGGGGCACTTGCTCCCTGTGCCTCCCCTGCCTGCACCATTGGTCTGGTGGACGTGCGGCGCGCCCACCCAGGAAGGTGATGTGGAGACCGCCCTACTTGAAACAGCTGGTGCATTCACTGTTAAGGACTGGTGTGCTGTGTCGCGCCCGGTTCACGGAGCGGGTGATCAAGTTGAGCACTGAGGCGCCTGCCTTTGTGATCAGTGCTGCCCACTTAGATGGTGTGGCTCTAAGTAAGAGAGCGCTTCGTGAGGCGGGCAGGTGACTCACACAACGGGGCCAATGTAGCACGCTGGTAACTGGACTGTCTGTTTCGCGTGGCGCCATGTCGTGTTCGCCTTGACGCATAATGCTTGAAATATGTGTCATTAATTGTTTTTGTTGTTTGGATTGGAGCCCTTTCAACCAGAAATGAACATTTCAGAGCCATGGGATGAATGAAAGTGACTAATGGTGGGGCAATCTTGGATGCGCCTGGTGGGCCAACCGCCGAGCTCTAACCCGTGCACTGTGCTCTGGGTACCCGGGCGGGGTTCCCCTTCCCACGGGGCTCTCGGCCCACTCGTAGCTGACGCATGCAGCCTGCCCCGGATCAGCGGTGTGTGGCGGGGTTTGCAGGATGAGACAAAATAGAGGACAGAGGGACGGATGCGTCATTGTTGCTTGTTGTTTGGATAGGAGCCCTTTCGACCAGAAATTATCATTTCAGGGCTACGAGACAAAGGAAAATGGTCAACGGCGGGGACAGACTTGCATGCGTCTGGGGAAACTAAACGCCGAGCTTTAACCAGCGCATGTGCGCTTGGTACCCGGTCGGGGTCCCCTTCCCCACGGGAGCTCTCGGCCCAGTCGTGGCTGACGCACGCAGCCAGCCCCGGACAAGCGGGGGTGCCCGAGGATGCAAGATGAAGCAAGATAGAGAATAAGAGGGACGGATGGACATGTCATTGATGTGTGAAAATAAACCATAGCTGCCATACCATACATCATATAGTTACATGTTCAGCCATTGAAGCCTTGGAAAGCGTTCATGTGTTTAAATTCGGGTTTAGGTTGCAAACCAGATCCAGCCATTTTCCATCTTTCAATGTGAAAAGCACGGAATCACCAGACTCTGACGCAATACCGGCCATGACCAGATGCTCGTCCGACCGCGGCTCGCGCGGCGCTAGCGCCATCTGGCCTGCGCAAGTTCCGTGCTTAACCGGTAAGTAGTATTGCAGAACTACTATACGATAGGCACGCAGCGGGTCACATGGAAAACAAGACTTGGAACTCGGTTGTCATCTACTATAGCGTTGACCTGCGTCATAAATACGGCGTAATGCCCAGGATCCGAAACACTTGAATTTCGTGTTGTATCAAAAATTTATTGCGGAAGAGCGACAAAATGTCTTGAAAATTCAGCTCGGTAACTTTTGGGTTAGGACTATCAAAATGCATCAAACTGCGCCACGCTCCCTTACAGTTTCGGAACACGTGGAAAAGAGGGACACCCTAATGTACTCACCCTCTTGACAGAGGGTACCCTCAGAGCCTCGTTAGCTGTTCAGAGCAGTTTTGAACGCGTCCACCGTCCAAGAGCCCTCCTAGCTGCTCGTGGGCTGCCCGGACTGTTCAGTGGCCGTCTGGACGCCCAGCAGTCAAAGAACACGCCCATTGCTCTGTTCCGCTTAGACCGCCCAGGGGCCCGTCCAGCAGATGATTGGCCACTCTGGTTGCTAAGTAAACCTCTCCGGATGTCAAGGACTCCATTGACTGCTCAAGGCATGGCTGGAGATTCCGTGGGGTGCCGGGGTAGGGGAACAGACCCCCCAGGCCCCGGAAAAAGATGAGACCTGGGGTTCCGGGGACAGCAAGCGGGGTCCGGGGAATCCAAAGCGGGATGTCTGGTGGCTCCAAGTGCTTTCATGTAAGGGCTCTTTCAGGGTTTGGGCGGTGAGATCGAGCTGAATAAAAACAGAACAAAACAAGCTGTTTTTTTTGTCAGCACAGACCTTGGAGCAGTATCATAGCTGTTTAGTAAACTCCATCGGGCTACCGATCTGACCTCTCAGGTCCCTCTGGCTGATCAGGAACCCCTTTAGATACTCAGGGACCGTTTTGCTACGACGGGCTGCTCTGGGTACTGAATAGCTCCTGGCCTATGAGATGCCATGCAATGTCAGATGCGCAGGGAATCCATGGGCTGCTCAAGGCCTTTGAGGGCTGTCGGAACCCTACATATCCTTACAACCCTCTGTGTATGCGTGGCTCATCTGGCCATGCATGGCCTGCTGCGATGCTCAATAGTCCCTTCTGGCCACCGAGCGATACCTCAGCTACGTTTAAAACGGGTCAGTCCTATACTTTGCCATGCTGCCATGTAAAAGTGCACCAGGAGGCTGATACCTAGCCTCCTGGTAACCAGCCCTTCTTGCAGAATTTAACAGAGGCTCCTGCAAAGCTGCGTGATGTTGCCTTTTTTGACCCCATTTAACCCTGGGTTTAATGCATGACTACAAAAGACTGGGACACTGGTACCCGGGAGAATCCGGGTAAGGTCAAGAAGAGCCCTGGTGTGTCATGTATCCATTGGAAGTGCTAACGACTGCCTGTCAACGATCCATTTCTAGCCTGAAAAGCTTGGACGTTTTTTTTTGCTGCTCAGAACGGCGTTACTGACCAGCAACTATTAAAGCACCTAATTCTTGTCAGAAAAGTTTCGGACAAGGGTACCGACTAGGGTAGTTAACCCCCGTGCGTCTGGGAAACCAGAGGTGAGGGTTTGAGTCCCCGCAGTATCCACGCCTCCTGCCAGAGTGAGAGGCAGGCGGCGCCACATAGCCTCAGCGGAGTGCGTCGTGAAGCCCCCATGACGACCACGAATAGTTTGGACAGGATGTGCTGCTCAACGCCGAGTTGCTGATAGCATTTATTTTTCTCAGATTTCCCCCGCAGGGGCACCGGCTTCGGTCGGTGTAGGGGACTAGCGCCCCCCTCGGGTCCCAGCTCCGGTAACGGGTGGACAGCGCAAGCTGTTCCTCTCAGGGCGTAGCGACCCTGCCGGTACGTGAGCCCCTTCTCCTTGTCCCGCTCGCTCCCTCCCCATTACCCATTTTCCTTGCATCCGGCCCACTCATCACTCCTCATCCTCGTTTTATCGGGGTCGCCGTGCCCCCTCGCCCACGTCCCCGGGTTGATCGGATCCTGGTGGCTGAGGGGCGCGTCGTGCGGGTCAGTCACGGCGCGTCCCAACACTCCACTTTGGCCAGAATATCCGGGGCGTGGGGGGCCCGTGGGGCCCCACACGGGTCTAGCGGCTTGTTGCTCGCGTTGCGGTTGGGTGCTCCTTGCGGGTTTCCGCTTGGGGGCGCCTGGCCGCGCGCAGCGGCTTAAGGGGTCAAGGGGCGGCGGCAGCTGAACCACGGTCAGGACGGGGAGGGGTCTCCCCGGTTACACCTGGCCGTGTGGGAGGCGTCGTTCGCCCCGTATAGCACCGGGGTAGCCCGGGCGGTGACCACCTCCCGAGGGAGTGTTGGGCCGTCCCCCTGTTGGGCTCCGAGGTGGGTGGGGAGCCCCGGTGCCGAAATGAAAACCACCCTTTATGGCGTCCTTTCACCTTAAAAGCACCCGTCCTCCGGAAGGGGGACGGACCTCGATAGCCCCAGGTGCAGAGAGGAATCTGCGCCCTCCGGTCCACGGATCCTGATCTTCGGAAGTGAAGAGATTAAATTGGCTTCCCTGTCACCGTTTCAGAGGCGGAACGGCTGCGACAGGTTTTGGAAAAATTATAAGATGTGACAAGCTTCGGGATGGGAAAATAGAAGTAGAGTTCGCTAGCGGTCTGGAGGCAACCAGGGCCATGGCAGCCAAGGAATTTACGTTTACTTTCGGGACGAGACTGGCAAGCATGAAAAGACCGTGTCAATATCAGCCATACCACATAAGACCAAAAATTCGTCCAGGGGCGTAGTCAATTGTTTCGATCTTTGTGACGTCGCCGAGGACGAGATAGTCGAGGAGCTCTCAGAGTTTGGTGTGACGAGCGCTCGCAGGATTCTCGTCAGACGGGGAGGAGAGCTGCTGCCCACCAACAACCTCATTCTGACGTTTAGTTCCACCGATTTGCCTACCGAGATACGTGATGGATACGCTCGAGTGAAGGTTCGCCCTTATGTGCCTAACCCCATGCGGTGCTACCAGTGCCAGCGATTCGGCCACACCAAGCTCCACTGTCGTAACCGTCCAGCGTATGGTAAATGTGCGTCATTCGAGCACACGAGCGAAGCTTGCACCTCTGCGGAACCCCATTGCGTGAACTGCGGCAAGGACCAAATCCCACACACGACGTATGACCGTACATGTCCGGCCTACGCGAAAGAAAAAGAGATCATATCGATCAAAACCTCTAGAAATGTCTCTTTTCGTGAAGCTCGTGAACTTTACAACGACAGTCATCCAAAAACATCGTATGCGTCCAAAGTGAAAACTTCGTTCCCACAAAGTAATGCCATCGAGCACATGACGGCCGTTCAGTTCGTGGGACTTCTGAGGTCGTTTGGCCTGTCGGTTGTTCCCTCGGTCCGAACGCCCGACTCCCAGTCGGCACCCCAAGCTCCTTCTCCGCCGATCGAGCAGTCGGTGGACGTCGCACCGCTGGCCTCCTCGGCGCGCGCCGGATCACCGGCGGGCGACGGTTGGACGACGGCTCGGCGTGGTCGGAGTCCCCGCGCACCGCCGGCCCTGCCTTCGTCTGCGACCCAATCGGTCCCTTTGCCACAGACACCTCTTGCCAGTGCCTGTGAGCGTGTGGCAGAGACGCTGGAACGTCAGGAAGCTGACAGGCGCGCCCGCGAGGCCAAGCGTGCACGCTTGGCCGAACTGGAGCGCGCTAAGGCGGCAAGCCGCCTGCCCGGTGCAGACAAAGAGCCCGCCCCCCGAACCAGCACTCCATCGCCATGGAAGCCGGTGGAGGCCCCCGCTGGTGCCTCGAACCCCGGTAGAGGCCCACCAATGGGCCCTCCCCCGCCTCCACCCCGGGCTGGGTACGCTGGCGTAAAGCGTGCCCCAGCCGGCCCCCCTTCTCCATCTGACGGAGGTAGCCCAAGGATTCGCCCTAGGGTGGGGCACGGCCCCCCGGAGTTAAGCCGAAACTCTCGATCTGAGGCGTCTGGACATGCTACTGGCGCAGCCGAGTTCTTTTAAGCCGGGATTGTTGTAGCTTCTCACATCCTACCTCTTTTTTAATACGCCCTTTTACAGGCGTTTTTACAGTGGAACTGTAGAGGAGTAAGGGCGAACGCCCTCGATCTCGAGGCTGTCGTCAGCAGAGTCTCTCCTGCAGCCGTGGCGCTGCAGGAAACCAAGCTAGCGCCTGACAATTTCTGCTCTCTGAAAGAATATGCGATGTTTCGCAACGACGTGTTGACGGAGAGCATTGCTCACGGTGGCGTCCTCCTGGCAGTTCACCATAGCGTGCCAGCAAGGAGGTTAAGCTTGCGGTCCACACTTCAGGCTGTGGCCGTGCGGCTTTATTTCAACCATCGTCACATCACTGTTTGCTCACTTTACCTTCCACCAGGCATCACTTTTCCGTTGGCGCACCTGAGATGTCTGCTGGCTGAACTGCCTTCACCACTTCTTCTTCTAGGCGATTTTAATGCGCATCACACCGCATGGGGGTGTGACGTCACCAATGCTCGTGAGAGGCTGTGCGAGAATTTTATCCACGGTGCTTCACTATGTATTTTAAAGACAGGAACTCGTACGCATTTTACAATGCCGTCCGGTCAAACGTCCGCACTAGACTTAAGCCTCTCCAGTCCCCAGCTAGTCCAACACCTCGAGTGGAGTGTTGAAGATGACCCCATGGGAAGCGACCACTTCCCAGTGTGGGTCCGGTTTAAGAGAGGTGGAGCGTTGGGTGTTCGGCCACAACGCTGGAATTTTAAGAAAGCGGACTGGTGTGAATTTGAGACTCGGCTCGACGAAGCGTTCGTAACTGAGGCTGTGAGGACGGTACCCTCTATTGAGGTTTTTACTCACAGACTTTTAGAGTGTGCCAACAGCTTTATCCCACGCACGTCTGGCGCTCCCCGACGTACTCCTGTTCCGTGGTGGACGGAGGAGTGTCGGAGCGCCATCCGGGCGCGTAAACGTGCGTTTCGGGCTTTTGACGCCAGGAGCGCTACAGAAAACCTCATAGCCTTTAAGAAAGCGAGGGCTTTTGCTCGGCGCACCGTAAGAGAGGCGAAGCGTGCTTCCTGGCATGCTTACGTGAGTACGTTGAACCGGTTCACGCCAACATCGCAGGTTTGGTCTCGAATTAAGCGCATATCTGGGCACTTTAAATCCATGGCTCTTCCGGTACTATGTGTGAACGGACAGGCCGTGACGCGCCCCTTGGAAGTTGCGAACGAGATTGCCCGGGCGCTGGCCTACCGCAGCGAAGGTGGCAACACTAACCCACAGTTTGTGCGGCACCGAGCGCAATGTGAGCAATCTGGAGTGGATTTTCAACGAGTGAGCTACATTCTTATAATGATCCATTCACCCTAGTCGAGTTGGAATGGGCGATTGCAAAGCTTCGCAGCGTGTCAGAAGGTCCGGACACTGTGCACAACGACATGCTCAAGCATTTGTCGCCTTGCGTGCTTCGCGCTCTTTTAGCAGTATTTAATGCGCTGTGGGCCAGTGGTGACTTTCCAGCCTCTTGGCGAGAAGCTATAGCCGTTCCCATTTTGAAACCGGGTAAAAGTGGACTGGATCCTTTACACTATAGACCTATTTCTCTCACTTCATCGCTCTCTAAGTTGATGGAAAAGATGGTTAATGTCCGTGTAACTTAGGTTTTTAGAACACCACGGCGTTTTTACAAACGCCCAGTGTGGCTTTAGAAGGAATCGCAGCACAGTTGACAATCTTTTAGTTCTTGACACTGCGATTCGTATGGGATTTAAAGCAAGCCGACACATAGGCGCAGTGTTCTTTGACATAGAGGGCGCCTATGACACCACATGGCGTCAAGACATCCTTCTCAAGCTACACAGGTATGGTATACGCCGCAAGTATGGGGACCTTTCTTCAAAACTTTCTAGTTGACCGTTCTTTCCGTGTCCGTGCTGGAGACGCGCTCTCTGAGAGGCATGTTCAAGTTAACGGTGTGCCCCAAGGCGGCGTTCTCAGTGTAGCTTTGTTCGCCGTTATGATCAACGACATCGGGATGGGGCTTCCGCAGTCTGTAGGTCGTGCGCTTTTTGCTTGATGATTTTGCCATTTGGACTAGCGCAGCAAGACCATCATCGATGGAACGCCAACTCCAGTTAGCTGTTGACCGCATTGAGAAGTGGGGGTACCATGAACGGGTTCAGGTTTTCACGTAGCAAGACTGTAGCCATGCATTTTTGTCGTAGCCGGCAATGCGGTGACCTTTCTATCCGTATGTATGGACAATGCATCCCAACTGAGCCTGTGGCTAGATACCTTGGGGTATACTTTGACCGCCGACTTACATATAAGGCACATCTTAAAACGCTACGTGAACGCTGTTTTAAATCTTTGAACGTATTAAAATGTGTTTCGCGCACGTCGTATGGCGGAGATCGGAGCACGCTTTTGCTGCTGTATCGGGCAATCATACGCTCTAAGCTGGACTATGCATGTTTTATTTATGACAGCACATGTGAGTCCACGAAACGGATCATTGACACCATCCATCACACTGCTTTACGTGCCATCACAGGGGCGTTCCGTACATCTCCTACCCAAAGCCTCTTGGTAGAATCGCACGAGCCGCCGTTGTCAGCGAGGAGGAAAATGCTTGGCATGCGTTATGCACTTAAGCTGCGACAGTTTCCGTGTCACCCCGCATATCACGCAGTCTTTCCGCGGCCTGCTGTGCCGTTTGTTCGCAATGCACCTCGGGCGCGTGCAGTACCTTTGGCTCCCGGATACAAGCCTTACTGCGGGAAACCGAAATTCCCATTCGAAAGGTGAAGCGATCACGTCACCTGTGCACTCCTCCCTGGCATTTGATCTCACCCTTCACAGACACATCTCTGACTGAAATGAAAAAAGGTGTCTCGCTGCCAGATATAATGAGGTCCAGAGCGTTTGAGCGTATTGCGTTATATGAGGGCTACACACACACTTACACGGACGGCTCTAAAACTTCTGATGGTGTAGGCTGTGCGTTTGTGAGCGGTGGCGTCACCCGGTCGTTTTCATTGCCCCCAAACGCTTCGGTGTTTACATCAGAGCTTATAGCAATCATTAAGGCACAATGTTTCATTGAAGTCGGTGACGAACCCTTGCATCTCATTTTGACGGACTCTCTGAGCAGCGTTCTGAGTGTGAAGTCTTTTTATCCGTCATGTCCCCTTATACAGGACATTTTAATACGTCTGACTCAACTGGATGAGGCCGGAAAGAAAATCATGCTATGTTGGGTTCCTAGTCATGTCGGCATCGCGGGCAACGAGTTGGCTGACGCGGCTGCCAGGCGAGCAGCGCTGGCTCCATGTGTTCACTCTCTTTCTATTCCTGCCAGAGACTTTTACCCTGCAATAAAAACCTTCCTGCACAACAAGTGGCAGCGATGTTGGGATCGGATGGATTGTAATAAGCTCAGAGAGATAAAACCTAAGCTAGGTCAGTGGTTCTCTTGTTCGCGTAAAATGCGGCGAGAGGAGGTGATCCTCTGCAGATTGCGCATCGGGCACACATACGCAACCCACGGCTATATGTTGGAGGGAGCCGATAAACCGATCTGTCATCGATGTGGTGCCGTCCTCACCGTTCGCCATATTCTTATTTCTTGTCCGCGCCTCGCGGAAGAACGCCAACGCTATTTTGGACAGCATGACTTGCCCCTTACCATCTGTGATATGCTAGGAGATAAATCACCATTTCTGGAATTTCAACAGTTCTTTTTGTTTCTGAAACACATCAACTTTGGGACCATTTATGCGGCTCATTAGATAGGTAAAACCAAACTCGTTATGGGCGCCAACTGACCACCGCAGTCGGCGCGCCCCTAAACTCCAATAAACAACAAATTTTCTCAGATTTCTGCGTACCTTCGGCGAGGAAAACAAGTGGTGGATGAATATGAACTTTATTGGAAAGGTAAAGGGCGCCCGTAAGCGATCCAATTCCAGTCTGATTTGTTTGAACAGAATTCGCTGCTCAAAACGGTGTGGCTCATAAACATGTTTGTACTCGAACTTTCGCGCACCTTAGCAAAGAAAAAGATTAGTGATTTGATATAGACTCTGTTGGAAAGAACAATGACGCCTATAAACGGCCCCATTCTGCCGTGAATAGATTGGTACTCAAAGAGGTTTGAACACCTAATACAAACATGCGCGCTGTCAAAACGGGCGGCGGAACACGGGCCTAGATTCGATATGGAAAAGGTTCTTAAATTGGTGTAAACGCGTCCAACGCATTATTCCAATGGTGAGAGTTGCTTGCAAGCATTTGTCGCATGCTTTATTATGTCGCATTTATAACATCGCGTCAAGCATTTGTCGTAAGCATTGAGCATGGCTTATAAGCTTAAGCCAAAACGTCGTGCACGTTCGCCTGGTCGAAGTGTGTAACACGCTTCCAACAGCCCTCCGGTTTGCGTACCAGTTTTTCTCTATTTGTTCGAAAAATCGTGATAAAAGTGCGTTGAAAAAGTCTCCCGAAACTCGTATGTACTAAAGTTAAGGCTGGGTGTGCGGGCCCTTTTGTGCTGGACTGGACCACAATGGCTCTGGCCCCTGGCTCCTGCCTCCCCACCACCGAGAGCAATCTCCAGAGCGATCGAGAGCGATTTCCGAGAGCGATCTCCAGGCCAGCCTACAAGCAGGCCAGCCAGTGACGGCTTAAGCCACTGGCGCCGGTGTCGTCCAGCCGTGTATTGTGGGCGTGACCAGCCGCCGGCGTGAGGAGCCATACCAGCCCATCAGCCCATGGCCTGACCGACCTGCCAGCTGTCGCGTGCACACACAACCACAGCGAGCGCATGAACTTAGACAGCGGGCCCAGACAAGCGCACGTGTTGACGAAGGGAAACAAGCTTGGTGGATCGACAACTGTTGAAAGTGAAGCATTACCATCAAATTTGCTGCCGTTTAATCCTCGCAAAATCGAAAAGGGTCGCCGCTAGCGCAGCCTGCCAGCGGGGAACCGCACTGAGAGCACGTGTTCACAAACACTCACTCATTGCTGTGAACACCTGACACCGCGAGTGCTCGTGTGGGACGGTGGTAATATCTGCACTTTGACGGCGAAGCCTGGTTAACGTAAATACGCTAGCGCTGATACCCACTCAGTATCAAAGCTTACATCCCGTTCGCTCTGCCCAGAGAGCGTTGCGGGATGCCACTTGGCGCACCGCAAACGTCTAACAGACGGACAACATCCAAATACTCCTGTCATATTTGCTAACTTAAAAAGATGCCTTAGATATAACGTTGGGATTACGCACTAGATACAGGACGCAGTTTCGCAAAATGAATTGAGAGGGGGAGTAGGGGCTAAACAGTGCAAGATGCCCCAACCTTCCCCAAGTATGTCAGCAAACTAGGCTCGCCCCGCTTTCGCGCATTTTCTTTTCGAAGTTGCGGGGCCAAAGTTACGTGGGGGAGGGGCTTTAGCCCCCCTAACTTAATATGAACGGTACCCCTTACTAGATGGCTTTCAAACGGAACGTCGCACTGAGACGAGTGGCCTGGGTGTCATCCTACGCACTAAGCCCACTTCTTCACCCCACATTGACACGGCCGTCGCCGAGGCGGACGGCATGTTATGCTTACTTCAGAGAAACATGCAGCTGCTCCGAGCCCCACGCAGTGACCGTGTGAATCACAGATCCATGGTGCACGCTTACAGCGCACGCGTGCGATCTAACCTGGAGTATGGCGTGCGATGTGGGGGGGGGGGGGGAGGGGGGAGCAGCTGCAGCCAACTTGAGAGCTCCGGGAACGTATTGAAGCGCACAAGGTCAATTAATACAAGGCCGGGATTAGGACGGCCCAACAAAGGTTTTTTTGTCCTAATGCCTTTCACTCCGGGTTCAGCACGCTTTTTTAGATGCCCGTCGCGAATTGCAGTTTTTAACCAACACTTGTTCTCTCACGGCACACTTGTAAATGCACGCACGAGTTCTTGATGTTATTAGTGACGTCACCGACCCTGCTCGCTGGAATAGCGAGTCAAGAAGTGCCCTTTTGCGTAAATATATATGTGCTTGTATTGCTTGCATTGTAGGTGTACTGGCGTGTCCTCTCCCTGCGTCTTCTCCGCATTGCATGGCCACCACATCAGCCGTGCCGCCGGTGGGCTCGGCAGTCCTGGGTCCAGGGTCACCTGCACAGAAACGGGCTCAGGCTCAAGGCCATCACACCGTAGGACCAGGTGATTATCACTCGTAAATGTTTATATTAATCTCATGACCGCATCAGTAGCTCGGCAGGTGCCTGCTTCTATTCATGACAAAAATTATCAAAACACAAAAGGTGCTAAGGTCAATAAAGTTCGCTTGCGAAAGATAGCACTTCATGCAACAGTTGTGTGGTATGGCTGTTTGAAGCACCCAGTGAAATCCTCGAAGCGTGTGACAAACAGCCAACAGCTATCCGTCCGCCTCTGCATATCCATTTAGGTGCTGGAACGAACAGCGAACTCGGCATATAATGTGATAACTGAGCGGACTATCTTCTCGAGCCACCCACGCCCAAATTCATCCCACGTCCTCACCCCATTCACGTCCACGCCTCATCCACGTCCACATCTTATCTACGCCCACACCGCTTCTGCATCCACACCCCGTCCACGTCTACACTCCATCCACGTTCATGTAATTCTGCGTCCACACCCCATCCACGTCCACACCCCGCCTGCGTCTTAAGTCCTTCCACGTCCACACCCCGCCTGCGTCCACACCGAGCCACGCCCACATACCGTCTACGTACACGCACCATCCACGCTAAAATCTCGTCCACGTGCAAAGCCCGTCCACGTCCACGCCCCGTCTTAGTCCACATCTTGCCCACATCCACATCCCGTCCACATCCATGTCCCCTTCACGTCCAAAACGCGTGCACGTCCAAAACGCGTCCAAATTGAATTCGGTATCGTGTAGTTGCCTGGGATAACGTCAGTTTTCGTCCACTCTGCTCGGGGCACTAAGATTGTTGCATTTTTGACCATTGGCAAAGACTTTTCCAGCCATTCACGAGCAGTTGGCCAATGGGACTAAATTTTAAAAAGGACGCCGACGTGAATGACAACAGCAGTGTGGTGCATATCGTTCTTCTCCTAGCAGAGCTGGACCGGCACCTGGCAGAGGAACGGTAACGGACCCGAGCACGCGACGGCCACGGCCAGCCCCGAGTCGAGCGCCAGGCAGCTGTCGGCGCCGGCGGCCGTCGCGTTGGCGGCCCAGTCGAGCTGTATCGAGACGCCGTGGACGTCGACCCATCCGTCCCCGTTCCCTAGACGCCGTGCTCCCAGCAGCAGCGGCTGCCTCGCGGGGAAGTGCGCGGTCAGGATAGCCGCCGTGCCGTTGTCAGCGGGCACCGCCAGCTGGGCGCCGGCCAGATGGCGGCACTGCTGCTCGGCCTGCTCCCAGGCGGCGTTCGTGAGGTGGAGCGAGTGGCAGTGCCGGTCCAGGCTGAGCCAGCCAGCCGGGCAAGGCTGCCGGTGCTGGCAGCGCACCGGTGACCGACATACGACACCCGGGTATTCTTTGCCATGGCGGTGCGACGATAAGCCTCCTTTGATCCGGTTGAAGCGCACGGTTACGGTGCCGTTGATCTCCCATTTTTTTAGTACGGGCAGGTCAATGGGTGCCGTTCCATCGATGTTGGTAATGACACCGTTTCGCACGTACGCTCCTAGTGCTTCCGTGGTGTTTGGTCGAGAGCGGTGGTAGTTCAGGTAGACGGTCTGCTGGCGGTCGGTGAGCGTAGTCAGGTCGGAGCCTTGGGCGCGGCAGATGGCGCGCGACTCGGCCCAGGTGCCGCGGCCGCCGGCCGGGTGGTGGCCGCGCAGGTAGCACCCGTCCCGATAGAGGTGCCAAGTGGCCCGGCAAGGCGTCACCAACGCTGGCTGTTGCACGAAGTCGACCTGAGCTGGGTCATCCGGCCTAGCAGCGGTCACATTCTTGAAGAGGCGACACGCGCCACCGCCGAATGCGAAGCCGCCGCAGCTGGGCGTGCGGTCATTCGAACATAGAAACGCACAGACCAGTCGCGAGGCGGCCGGCACGGAGAGCAGCGTCGCGCCAGAGCTCGGCTCGGTGCGATAGAACTTCGCCTCCGGCGCCGACCAGACGCCGGCCAACATGGCGACGGCTAGCAGCGGCAGGGCAGCAGACATGTCCGCCCCAGCAGACGTGTGAGCAGCGTTTGACGCGGCCGACCGGTCGGTCGGTTTGTTCGCAGTGGGCAGCGTTGCCAAGGAGGGCGTGGCCTTGTGGGGACAGCGGAAGCGTGCATGTGATTGGCTGCGAGACCGAGAGCCTTCACATCGGACTGAAAGTCAACGGCACGGAGAAGCTAATGCGAGGAGGGACGCTTTCTTTGCCGAACTGGTGCTTCATCGTCAGACACCTTTTCATTTCACAGTAGCTGCCATCCAACCGGCGAATGCCACCGCCCTCGCGCGGTCGTTAACGCTCAGTAGATTCCAGCTGAGTAGATGATCGTGCGCGGGGCAAGTACAACGCTGGCAGTTCAGAGATCGTGCAAAACACCGCCTGGCGCTTGCGAATGTTGGTGAGCTCCATAGGCGAGAAAGTTGCCTGGTCATACTTGCCCCAGAGTATGAGCCGCTTTTATAGGTAATTTCAAATGAGATACGTCGCTGGCCGTTGTTGCAGAATTGTGTTATAGAACATCTCTTTTTAGGCATTATCTAGGATGTTCATTCCTTTCATTATTCATCACAATTTAATGTCGTTGCACTTTCTATAAAAAACGGAAAATGTCTCCAGGAAAGAGTAGGCTCGTTTTGAGCTGCCCGATGGGTTGCGCTTTATCTTGTTGCGCGGCACCAATGCGCCGTTTGTTTCAAAACGAAGAATGTGTTATGATAATCGGGAGCTGTATGTGCCATTCATCAAAGAAATGGTTAAAATGTGCACGATATAAAAACAGGACAACGGGTTGGGACACAAAGAGGCAAAGGCTGATGCGGATAAACATTTGAGCCCGCATCGTGTGCATCTTACAATATCTCATGATCATGATGTGTATTACTGCACACAGGCAGTTGCCGACCACCGCCTAACATTGAAATGCCTCCGCTGGCAAACTCGGTGTGTGTGGTGTGATGGTGTTGGCATGGTTAAAAGTTATCCGTGACAGTTGTGTATTTCTTAGCACGCGCCCGGCTGGGCGGCTGGTTACCCTTCGCTCGGGTGGGGTGGGGGTCAGTTTGACCCCCTAAGATCTCGGGAACTAAGAAAGCTAGATACTTAAAATTTACAGGGTGTGTTGGTCTGTACGTGACTCACTTAGGTCAAAGCTTGAGGTTCCTAGGTCATGACCTTCGGGTCAAAGAAAGTAAAACAAGATTAAGTTCCAGCTTGGGTTCCGAGGTGCCCCCAGAACCTAGATAACTGATTCTAAGCAAAAGATCACACGCTTATTTAAAGTCAGTGACGTTGCTTGACCTTTTGAAGGTGATGGTGACCAAAATTCATGCAAGATTGCTCTGGGTTTTGCATTTGAATAGGCGACAAAGATTACGCTAGGCAGCATGTTTCTAAAAACAAAGCGTTAACCTGCGTCATTTTAGGCCAGCGATCCTTTCTGATCTTTGAGAAGTCTATGGAAGGTGTATAATGCGGTTCCTGCTATTAATAAATTGAAGCTGGGCACCAGAAACTATCCCATACAGCAAGCCCTCGAGTAATAAAACAGGTTGGTTTTGACCTTGGTCAGACCTTCGTACCTGGCCTTAGGTTAACGTAATCTGGTTATTCAATATTTGTATTGCTTAAGAAAACATCTCAGAGATGTATGGCTTCGTCTAAAACTCCATTGTTGCATCAAATTGAACAATTCCCCAGAAATCGACTTCGCTGAAACCAATACCTGACTTTGGCCTGTCCTAGGTCAGCGATCTTGCAAGATGCATCTAAGTTTTTGATGCTGAACGATCCGCTATCCCAATAGCGACAGCTATGGAAAATTTGGCGCGGCTTCGCCGCGCCGTTCGGAAACCATTTTGGAAAAACCTTCGGAGGGTCAATTCGGCCCCCACCCGAGCACGTATTCGAGAGGTTCTGCAGGGCTCTCTGTTTTGCTGTTGGATGGTCAGCGCCAAACAATTTTTTTTTTGTCGTTCAGACATTTGTGCTACAACATTGTCCACAATGTTGTTCTGTGCTGACAGCATGCCTTTAAACAAACCTACCTCGCTATCCTTCTGACTGTCGTCTACCTCTGGTGTGTTACGCATCCAAATTAATCGACTCAGACATTTGTGTCCGAAACGCAACAAAGGAATTTTTCCGGTGGGCGTTCTTCGCCCCAGCTTTCCTCTCTCATTTGTTTTTCCAAATTTTCCCTTGACGATGTTGTGCCAGGTGCCTCTGTTTCAAAATCTGATTCTGGGGATAACGTTTTCAATGGTTTGATTTCGCTTTGCTCCATTTTGGCGCCCTTTTATAGATCTTGAAATAGATTTTAACTGCTCCACACAAAAAACTTTTCACAGTAAAGTCTAGACCCTTAGCGCTAGAGTCTAGAGTATCGTGAAAGAATGGAGGATGCCACTCTGTTTAGCTCGTAGGGGCGCGCGACATATGGAGCTTGGAAAGTTTATGAAGGGGCTGCTCACGTGGGCTGATCAGGGGCCAGCCATGGGCGAACGCGTCCGATCTTGTCTGCCTTGATGCCATGCCAGCCATCCGGACTAACGCACACACCCGCGTTTTGTTTTTGCTTGTCTACCCGCAGAATTTAGGAATTCAGTTGCTCTCACCAGACTCGTGATTGATCCCACTAGTAAATGTCGACTTGCTGCTAGCATGAAACTGACTTCGACTCGAGTTCCAGCAGCGCAGCACGATTTTTAGGCGACGCAGATGTTGATTAAAGATGTCCCTCGATTCCAGGATAGAATTTCATTAAAACGGAATCCTTTGCTGTGTGGTCTTGCATATGAAGTGACTTAGGCATCAATGCTGGATGCAGACATAAAAAGGACTTATTGTGCTGAAAAGGGCTTTAGCTCCGTCGTTGGTAACACCACTGAAGACACATCTCCACAACAATGGAAAATTTGTTGCCTGCCCATAGCGTTGGATGCTAAGAAACACCCTAAACAAACATAAACATGTCATTTTCACACTTTTCGCCCACGGTATTTCTGC
This sequence comes from Pollicipes pollicipes, assembly GCF_011947565.3. Lineage (NCBI taxonomy): Eukaryota > Metazoa > Arthropoda > Thecostraca > Pollicipedomorpha > Pollicipedidae > Pollicipes > Pollicipes pollicipes. Next base: position 4,080 of record NW_023596771.1, on the reverse strand, counting down.
TCAATAAAGTTTTTGACGAATACATAGCATATACCATGTGATCAGTTGTATACACTTCTAAATAAGTGGTAGGGTACCCCAGATGGATTTTAAAAAAAGTTTCCTCGACAGTGCTGAGTGTATTTATCACATACTCGAGACTGTGGTGGCATTCGAATGCCAATTCAATGGAAAATGATGCCACAAATCAATGCTAGTTATCAGCGAACACATCTTCGGCAAATCGTACCCATACAGATGTTTTTTTTTTTTTGAAGGCGAGAGCGAGTACTCCGTCAATACTGCCTAGAAGCGTGACATGGATACCACTCTACACTTCTGGGCAGTCCTGAGGCGACTTCACGGAATCGATTGGGATGAGGACTGGCTCCAGCAGGATGGGGCGACACCGCAAACGGCACGGGCTTCACTTGACTTGTTGGAGGAACATTCCACTGGCAGGTACGTCAGCACAAAGACTACCGTTCTGTGGACTCCGTTCCCTCCCGACCAGTCACCCTGTACGCCAGATGCGGGGCTACCTCAAGGACCGAGCACACGTGGACGAGACAGCAAGCCTTCACGGAGCTTTCAGCTGCCTGTAGACGGGAAATAGAAGTCGTCTTTGACCACAGGATTAACATACTGGTCACACATCTTCGACAGTGATCTTTGCATATAATGCGAAAACGGGCGGACTAGTTACTTGAGCCGCCCACGTCCACGTCAGCACCCTGTCTGTGTCCACACACTGTCCACGTTCACACCCTATCTGTGTCCACACACCATCTACATCCACACATTGTCTATGTACATACATCATCTGCGCTTACATCGTGTCCACGCCCAAACTCTTACGTCCACACCACGTCCACGTCCACATTCCATCCATTCATCCACCCGTACACGTCCAGCATCCCGTTGACATCCCCACCCCGTCCGCGTCCACACTCTTCCCACGTTCGTAACCAGTCCACGTCCACAACCCGTGCACGTCACACTACTTCTATGTCCGCACGACGTTCACGTCCACATACGTCCACGCTCGTACCCATCCACTTACATATTCCGTCCACATCCACACTCGATCCACATCCATGCCGATACGCTAGAACGAGCCCGGTGGGCCTGGCTGGACAGCCACGCACGTCGCATCGGTGCAGTCGTTAGCATGCCGGCCTTGTCTTGAGGGCGCCGGTGTGAATGACAACAGCAGTGTGGTGCGGACCGTTCTTCTCCTAGCAGAGCTGGGCCGGCGCCTGGCAGAGGAACGGCAACGGATCTGAGCACGCGACGGCCACGGCTAGGCCCGAGTCGAGCGCCAGGCAGTCGTCGGAGGCAGCGGCCGTCGCGTTGGCGGCCCAATCAAGCTGTATCGAGACGCCGTGGACGTCGACCCATCCGTCCCCGTTCCCTAGACGCCGTGCTCCCAGCAGCAGCGGCTGCCTCGCGGGGAAGTGCGCGGTCAGGATAGCCGCCGTGCCGTTGTCAGCGGGCACCGCCAGCTGGGCGCCGGCCAGATGGCGGCACTGCTGCTCAGCCTCCTCCCAGGCGGCGTTCGTGAGGTGGAGCGAGTAGCAGTGCCGGTCCAGGCTGAGCCAGCCGGCCGGGCAAGGCTGCCGGTGCTGGCAGCGCACCGGTGACCGACATACGAAACCAGGGTAATAGAACGCCAACCACTGTGACGACAGGGCTTCTTTGTGTCGACGGAAGCGCAAGTTCACGGTGCCGTTGTCCTTCCATTCCTTGAGCACGGGCAGGTCAGTGGGTGCCGTTCCATCGATGTTGGTGATGACACCGTTTCGCACGTACGCTCCTAGTGCTTCCGTGGTGTTTGGCCGAGAGCGGTGGTAGTTCAGGTAGACGGTCTGCTGGCGGTCGGTGAGTGTGGCCAGGTCGGAGCCTTGGGCGCGGCAGATGGCGCGCGACTCAGCCCAGGTGCCGCGGCCGCCGGCCGGGTGATGGCCGCGCAGGTAGCACCCGTCCCGATAGAGGTGCCAGGTGGCCCGGCAAGGCGCCACCAACGCCGGCTGGCGCACGAAGTCGACCTGGCTGGGCATCCGGCTTAGCAGCGGTCACATTCTCGACGAGGCGACACGCGCCGCCGCCAAATGCGAAGCCTCCACAGCTGGGCGTGCGGTCATTCGAGCAGAGGAGTGCACAGATCAACGGCGAGACGGCCGGCACGTAGAGCAGCTTCACGCCGGAGCTCGGGTCGGCGGCACGATGGAACTGCTCCGGCACCGACAAGACGCCGACCAACATGGCGACGGCCAGCAGCGGCAGGGTGGCGGACATGTCCACCCGAGCAGACGTGCGAGCAGCGTTTGACGCGGCCGACCGGTCGGCCGGTTTGTTCGCAGTGGGCAGCGTTGCCAGGGAGGACGTGGCCTTGTGGGGACAGCGGGAACGTGCGTGCGATTGGCTGCGAGACCGAGACCGCTCACATCGTATTACAAGCCAACGTCATAAAGAAGCTAATGCGAGGAGGGACGCTTTCTTTGCCGAAATGGTGCTCCACCATCAGGCACCTATTCATTTTGCAGCAGCTGCCATCAAACCCGGGGAGGCCGCCGCCCTTGCACGGTCACGGACGGTAATTACTAATCATAGCCGACTGGAACCGGTGGTGGGGAATATGGATTGCAATGCTCAGGATTTCGCGGCGACTCGACGCCGGCTTAGGACCAAAGGCAGCGCAACCAAAAGGCTTGGCAGCACGACCACGTCCATTTGTTTGACCACGGCTGCTCACGTCGCACCATGCTATTGATGAGTGGATGAACGAGTAGTCTCTGAGCTCAATAGTTTACGGTATAATTTCGCTCGTTGCATTGCGGAAGTGCTTACACCAAACAATTGCTGACGGCTCTGGAAGGCTTCATTATCACTTCTGTTGACGGGCATTAATGTGTGGAGCAGACACGGGCGATAGCAGAAGGTTTTATGAAGTACTTGAAGTTGTGAAACAGAAGGTGTGTTGAAGTAATAGCAGAAGATTTTATGAAGTGAATCATCAGTGATTCTTATCAACCTTGCCGTTGTGACTAACCCTCCTGTGACTCACAGCCTTGACCTTCTGTCTCTGTGTCTTCATATTTGTGCTCTCCAGGCATGGGTGTCGGAACAGAGGGAGGGCGAGGGGGACCATGGCCCCCACTTTTCAAGGTGGGGGGCCGGCAGTGTTTAACTGGCCCCCGACTTCTCAGATTAAGGTTGTGTTTAGCTTACTTTGGCACCACGTTTAAATGCACATGCGCATTTACCTAGTTCACCAGCCATCTTCCTCAATATGCATCATCTTTTTCGTTTGCTTATTGGCCGTCGCTTAGTGTCACAGCTGCAGGCCCATGCCACTCGGCCTATGGAGACTGCAGTGCGGGGCGTTCAGGCTGTGGTTGCTATGACCTGGCGAGCGCGAATGTTGAAAACCATATTACATAGTTTTTTACCAAAAATTAGTTCTGACTAAATCTTGAACACTTAAAGACGAACATGGATTAGCCATGTTAATACGAGCTTAGGGACCCATTTCATGTACAATCTACGTGCAGGGATTCCTTCAATATCTCTGAAGAAAACAGAAAAACACGGAATTGGGACCTGTGTGAGAGTTATTGGACCACCTTTTGGCGATCAGAGATGTTGTTGTGTCACTGAGGGTTCCTATGCTGATCCGGGACCAACTGCGCGGCCCAGAAGGCTTCCCGTGTCAGGGAGGGGAACAATGTGATATGATATATCCTTCTAATTGCCTCCGGATCGACCTGGAAACCCCGTCCCGTGTCACTAGAATGACAGCCAGAAGACACTCCGAGATGGGACGGAGTGACCCTTCAGCTCTTGACCGGAACCGATAACGTGCCCTCGATGTTCTACTCAAGGGGCCCCTTGCCGGGAAGGAAGTAAGGAGCCTCATTATTGTTGAGTAGAATGATGGTCTCATTATTGTTGAAACGAGTAGGTCGAAATTAATTTAGAAAACGAAAACAAAGCCATCGCATGTTTGCCTATAATGTTTATCATATATATTAATTAAATCTATCTATATAATACATCAAATCTAAATATAATATATGATTAATTAAATTGTATTAATAA
>NW_023596770.1:0-1706 GCF_011947565.3 Pollicipes pollicipes | reverse complement strand
CCTGGGAAACGGTCCTTCTGCGAACGGCCCCGCTCCGGGCCAAGGCCTGCCACCGGGGCGGGGCAGGCCCAGCCAGCCGGCTCACGCCTGCACAACGGCACTAGTCACGGCTACGGCCAAAACAGTTCACAGAATTGATGCATGTTTGGGTAAATGTCAAGCCGCCAACATTAGGATCAAGCGTTAAACGTGATTAGCGCTCCCGGTTTGAGTCACATGGGATTGATTCCGATCGTAGCGTGAGTAGTACATTGGTTGCCAAAAAATTGGGTGAACAAGAACAGAAACAAGCGCAAAACCCAGAACACGCGTTATAACCTACATGCATGCTGACTTACAAGTGATGAACACCAGCAAAAGGTTAAATTGGCGTTGCAATGCATATGTTAACAAGTCCTACGTTTAAACTCGAGGCGCGGTAAATGCCACCTTAAACAAATGCGGTGTAAGAAACACCTTTTTGCCCGCAGAGTCATTGTTGTCGTTTGTCGTTTGGTGCTCTCTGCCGCCAGTTGCAGCAACGATAACGCCCCCCCACCCCCCCCCCCCCCCCCCCCCACCCCCCCCCCCCCCCACACACGCACACACATACGCAGTCTGATTCAGCTGCTCACTGACATCTGGCATCAGAGCAGCAGGATCCGTAGAAATATAGACCTCTCTCCCTCCTGAACGCAAGGCGACTGACGCACACCACTGACGCGCGACTGGCACCCAGCGCTGGTCGACGAGCTCAGGGTGACGGTCACGCGCGGCATACGCCAGTCAGGACGGCGGCGCCTGCTGACCCGGTCACGCAGGCATGCTTCGCCAGGAAGGGCCCAACTTGGGGGCCTCCGGCGACCGGCGGTGACTTGCCCCGGCCTGGGAGCTCGTTGTTTCGCTGACTTTCGACGTTTAGCATACGCAGCCACCCTCAGTTCCGGGACGCCCGCGGTGAGAACCGACCGACCTCTGAATCGCCCCGAAGAGCAGGCCCGCATCATGAAATACAGTCCAAACTACGCGCACACGAGGTGAGATTGCGTCCCATCTGCGAGTGGCGGTGCTGTCGGCCGCGGAGGCCTGTGCAGGTTCTTCTGTGATGGGGACAACTGGGCTCACAAGCCCTTGTGCGAGCGCCGCCGCCCACCTGGCGCCGCTGGTGGCGTATCGACCGGGTCAGCCAGCGCGGACCGGGCCACTGGAGTCGGCCGACACGCCCCGAAGGGCCAGCCCCGCGCAGGTGGCCAGGGGGCGTGCGCCCCCCCCCCCCCCCCCCCCCATCCCACCGCGCGAGTGCAACAGAAAAAGCCAAACAGGGCACGGCGCAGGTGGGCGGTTTTTGTACAGAGGCGGTGCTCACATGATGCCCTAAACTAACGAAAATCTGGAGACGGTTTCTTACCTTGCACGAAGATTGACAAAAGGATCCACAGCAGCCTCATCTTGGCGGCCACCAACAGTGCGTCTACGTATTGTCACCAATATTTCCAGATAAAGACAGAACACGGGTACGCGCGCCGCCACTGCAGCGGACATCCACGGACTGACGGGAGCGCCGCGGCGGCACATCGCACAACTACGCAATTGGTGTGACGTCACACATGCGCTGCACCGCTGTTTCGCCAGGCGGCGCTGGTGGTTGAAGACGCTCGTCTTTCATTGGACTTCAGAATGCGATCCAACTTCGAGCACAATCTCGCCTTCGGAAGTAATTCTAGGCA
>NW_023596769.1:0-3256 GCF_011947565.3 Pollicipes pollicipes | reverse complement strand
GCTTGCGATCTTTCAGGTCTCTTCTCACTCTTCCTCTTTCTCTTTTTCTTTGGAGCTCTGGCTGTCTCGTAGATATCATGGTCTTTCCTTTTTCCGCCTCCGCCGACTCGGCTCCCTTTGGGTTCTGCCTAAAAGATGGAGGCCATGAAGTGTAAGGATCGGTTGGAACGTTATGCTTTAACATGGTATTGGATTACATGGCTCACTTGAGGATCCTTTGGGGTCCAAATTTATGCATTAAAAAAGCTATATTTTGACGGAGACACAACAAAGTTAACAACCATAAGAAAGGTGAAAATGAAAGGAAAGTTATAATCACGAAAATATGGAAGAGTTCAATAATGAACAATGTTTTCTTAAGGATCGTGTGGGCGATCTGGGGACTGTTTAATGTCACTTTGTCATTGCTGCATTATCGTTAAGGAACCAATTGCGATAAAAAGAACTCACTTTCGGACATCCCCGAACTCCTGCGGTGGGACAAGCCGGACTGCAGGAGATGCTGTGGCTGAGTGGGTCACCTCCTTGGACTCAGTTGGAGCCCGTGACGGCCCAGAAACTGCATCCGGTTTGTTGCTTGCAAATGGTGGGCTTTTCAGGTGCAGGTCAACCAAATCGGTCGGCCTCCTTGACAGGGAGGAGGTTCCGGACTCTCGACGCGGTCCTCTTCGTGGTATCCGCTTCGTGTGCGATCTTCGTGTGCGCCCGCTTCATGTGTGTTTGCATCGTGTGTCCACTTCCTGTCTGTCCGCTTCGTGTGTGTCGTCTTCAGTCACCCCTGACGCTCCTGCAGTCGCTGAGGGAGCTGGACTGTCGGTCACGTCTGCGGGAAGGAGTCATCCTTGGTGAAGACCTCAGTGTCCAGTGGCCAGGTTTCTGTCTTTCGAAAGCCGGACAGGATGTTGATTGAGGTGGCCGAGCGGATCAGCGCCTGCCCCATGAGCTTCCCCATGTTCAGAAGCTTGATGAAGTTACCCGCATTTTGGAGCATCCAGCTGTCTACCTGCTTGTTGAAGCTTGTCTTCATCGGACCGAAGACGGTGACATCGAGCAGATGGAGCCTGTGACTCGTGTGAGGAGGTAGAGTCACGAGATAGACTCCATTGTCCTTCGCCTACGTCAACACGTTCAGGCTGACATGGCTGACGTGACTGTCGAGCACCAAGACGACTGGATTGTCCTTGCTTGCCCCCATGTGCTTCACAATGTGCTGCATCACCCTTCTCACAGTTTTCAGGCGTCATCCACCCGCTGCTGTGACACAGCTGCAGCAATCATTCCCGGGTGCCTTCCATCAGATTCTCCCGAAGAGTCTTCCCTGGGAACGTAGGCAGGGGAAGGTATGCCCCAGTGGCAGTCACAGCGACACATCGTGACAAGTTCACCCCCTCCGCAGAGGTGACCATTCCGATCTGCTTGTCTCTCTCCAGCAATGACTTTTCCAGGCTTCTGTACAGTCGTGAATCCAGTTTTCATCTAAATTTAAACTCCTCGCACCTGAGGTTCGCGTCTGTTTCAGGACCTCAGACAGGTTTCCGAAGAATTCCCGACAATGTGTCTGTTGAAGACTCCAGCTCGCGCGATGGATGTAGCTTCAGGTTTCCGCAGTGCCAGCTGGGTGATCCTTTTCATGAAGGCCTTCATCCACTCGCGCCCCGCTTCATCATCATTTTCAGCCCAGCCGGCAAAATGTTTGTCATTTTTAACCGCTATTTGGTAGGCAACTTCACGTGTTTGCTTGTGCGTTAAACCATGGAACATCTTCGGGCACTTCATCACAATTCACCGAGGGCTTGTTTCTCATCACAGTGAATATCTTCGAATGACTGTAGTTGGGCTCGAGACCAGTTGCAGGATCGACGCTGTGCTTTGCGAAATACCTTTCAAGGAGGCTTTTGGTCACACTGTGGGGTTCTGCAGCATTTCTCAGACTCACTCCCCCTTCTACAACATCTTTGACAGCCAGCAGCATTGAATCATGAGATATGTCCGCGTACCCCTTTCTTTATAACCTATACACGTGGTATGGTTCTGAAAGAAGAAAAATGGTGAGTAAGTTTCAATAAAAACAGATATGTCAAGTTATAGGTATGTTTAGTGTTATGCACGAGTGACATTTATGGTTCCTGCAAGAGAATTTGGACATCTGCATGACAATAGGGACGGGTGTCCCAATTCTCCTGCAGCGCACGCTACCTACTAGACAAGTTCTCCGCCGTGTTCGTCAATTGGCTTATGTAATTTTAGATGGAAGCAAGAAAATTGTCATTATGTGAGCTTGCAATGTGAAATAGTTAAAAGAAAATTGCTTGACATGAACAGCACACACAACTTGAAATAACACTCGAAAAGGATAGTTTTTTTTGGCCCTCACCCCGTACAGCGTTCATGTACACAGAAGAGGACAGTTGATAGTTTCCAGCGTTACTCGATACAAAAAAGGAAAAACATTTAAGCGCAAGTGGTGATCAGCAGCTGCCCATCTCTAACATATTTGCGTGTCCCTATTCTCCCTCGTCCCAATTCTTCCGCCTCTCCCTACAGAAAACATCACTACAACTCAGCCTCTTTCAGGTGTGATTCATGGGTTTTCCAGCATTGCGGCTGGAATTAAGCTCGCTGTCAAACACCCGCATGCCACCCGGATCAACGTTTTTATCGGTGTCCCACTGAAAGCTGCCAAAGCCCTATATAAGACGACCCACGGGACAGTGTGTATGCTTTGGCTGCTGTTCGCACTGCTGATCACTTGTTCGCAAGGCACAGAGATGAACTTCCAGATACTGGTAAGTGAAAATGTTGGAATGAAATGTTGGAGTGAATCTTGGGTGAAAATTGTGCCTGTGAGAAGGCATTTACTGGTTCATGCACTCGGAAATTTTTCACGTGTCGCTGGAATAGTTTAACAGGCCCATGGTCGACCAAGTTTTGAGCTAACAGTGCCATATAACGGGAGTCATTAATTGTGTGAAGCAAATGTAAAGGACCACGATCTATGTTTACTTGTGCGATATAATGTGTAGAAATCGACGAATATTTTAAAAGATATCTCCCCTCTCTCCCCTTCTTTTTGTTTCCCTCCCTCTCTCTCCCTCCCTCTCTCTCTCTCTATCCCCGTGTCTTTCTCCCTCTTCCCCTCTTTCCGCCTTACCCTCTTTTTTCCTGATCTCCATCTTTCTCCCTTCTCATGTCCCTCCGCGACGTAGCCTCCCAACACCCTCTCAATTATTCCAGCCTTTCAGCCACTTTCTCCTTC
>NW_023596768.1:0-2180 GCF_011947565.3 Pollicipes pollicipes | reverse complement strand
GCGCTGGGCAAAAAACAACAATAAAAAACTGATTTTGCGGCTGCAGTCCACGTAAGTAAGACTGTTTCCTATTTGACAATACGAAGGTGCCAGAATTCCAGGCTCACCTAAATGAATTTTCCTCCGTCTGAATGAGAAATGATGGGTGTTCCAGCAAACTGGTTGTTGACCCTAACCGCCTCTATTATCCTTAGATACCAAAGAAGCTTAACAGCTGCTTGTCGACTTGGACGCACCGAAAGTGCGAAATTTTAGTTTGTTGAAATCATAAGTCATTGGTTTTCGACCACAGCCTGACGACGTTTTTTTTATTTCACGCAATAAAGCTGCAGACAAGTTTCTGCCTGCAACTGGCATGCACAACCCTATTGAGCAGCACATCCAATATGTTTTCCTCAAGAAGTTTGCATGGACGGTTCAGTTAATACGTGATTATCAGCGGTACCATTTGGAACAAGAACTGCCATTCAAGCATTTCAGAGTAAATTTTCATCGTCAATGGAACCCCTTACCGTTTTTTCTTAACTTAACGAAAAAGGAGGTGACCAAGAGCCCTTTCCTGACTGCGCTCGGATTTTACTGGCCGGTCCAGGGCCACATCCTTTTAGCCCATTTTCATGCAGGGCTAGAGTTCATGCCTGCCAATAAGGGTCACTGCTTTTTGAAAGCAACCGAGGCACCATTGGTAACCAGGTGGCCTTTGAGCGGAAAATGGCTCTGTGCAGCTAAAAAGACCACGAGTATCCACAGAGTAACGCGGATATAAGGACCTCGAGCCCCAAAAAATGTCCTGACGCACCGTGAGTCCCTGAGAACTCAAGATCATCTCATTGGTCAAGGGCTCTTCAGTGGCCATGGCAAGCCCCTCGGTAGCCTGAACAGTCCCTAAAGAGCTCAGACGTCCCTGGGTGGCCAGAGGGCGCGAAGAAACAAAGAGCCTCGGTTGATGCCTAAGAGTCCTCGTCGTCCAGAAGGGGACATCGGCAACCAAACGAACACCTCGTTGGCCGGAATGGTCTGCGAAGATTCCAAGGTTCCCTCTTCGTGACCAGGGGGTCTGGGTGCCAGGGGGTTTGGGCGATAAGAGGGGGATCCACACCCAAACCATGCTTCTCAGAACCAAAGCGCCCATAAACGGCCAGAAGGGCCCTGATCAACTAGAAGGCCCGTGCGCAGCCAAGGGGCCCGGTACATAGAAAGTTGAGAGTCAGTGCGACCCCCCAACGACTTCTTCCATTGGGACTTGATGATTTTGATGACCTCGTGGTTTGTGATTTTTGATGGCTAGGTCCTTGAGGACATTGCGCAGCCAGAGAGAATGTCAGTGGCCGGAGAGTCGCTTGGGGGCCAAGGTGTCCCTCCAAGGATAGACGCCCCTTAACAGCAACGTCCCCAAGCAGCAAGCCGGGCACTAAGCAGACAGGATCAGCGCTAGACTTACTGCACACCTGAGTGTCCAGAGTGCATCTGGCCGGCCAGGTGTCCAACGAGCAGCCAGAAGCTCTCTGGGCGATGAAGGGACCTCCTCCCAATGGCCAATGCGTCCCGAGCAATTAAGACGGTCACATGTGTCCAGAAACTTTTGAATATGAATACAATCGCTTTGACGACGAAAAGACCACAAAGTGGCCGCGAGGCTCTCAATAAGCCAGAGGTCCATGAACCGTGCGATTCCTCCTTCGTAGCACAGCTTCATATCGAGTGTATAAATGGGAGTTGGACTTGAAATTTTGCGTCAGTAGTTGGAATGCTTGGTAGATTTAAACCACCTAAACCATGCGCCTTCACTTGGCTGCAAGCATAAGTAACACTAATTCAACAAGAATGATACGATTTTAGGTGTTCCGTAGCTACATTACAGCTGAGTTATTGTTACTGGGGACAAAACTAGCGTTTTTCTTTCTTTTCTGTCAGTTCTATTATAACAAACGTTGGCACACAACTTTGCGGATTGAAACATTCACGTTCGTGCGGGTTTAACATTGGGGCCCGAGGTACGAAGTGCTGTGTGGTGCTGAGTGTCCATCCTGTGCTTCATAATCTGTTCGTGACGGGTGACACATCGCATTTTTGTTCACGTGCGTTGGTAGGCTTTTACTATTCCCCTTCAGGATATTGCAACGCTTTTCCGCAAATTCCCACAAATGTAAAAAGAGAGAGAGAGAGAGAGAGAGAGAGAG
>NW_023596767.1:79138-140534 GCF_011947565.3 Pollicipes pollicipes | reverse complement strand
ATCTAGCCCATTTGGCGGGTTTCGAAACAGTGTTTGCTTATTTGTTTACGCACGTAGCTAACGCCGATTCTCATTGGATACTAACCAGACATGCATGCAAGATAAGCGAAGAGGGCGTGGAGCGCTTGCCCCACCACACAACGACGAGAAGAGCTCAATGTCTCGGCGTGCAAAGCCTCCGTAGCTTTGCTTGTTCAGTCTGAGCGCTCGCCTTCTGCCCTGGACTGGGAGACTGAGTGTCGCGGCTGGCGGCCCGCGGTCCGGGCCCCCGCGCCAACTGGTACCTGTGATTCAGACCGCTCGTATGGCAACCTCAGGAGGCCGCCGCACCCTGCCAGCTCCGTCCCTGACGGCGTTCAGCTGTACCCAGCATTTGCTGCAACCGGACCGACGCATCAGCAGCGTTCATCACTGTCCGAGCGGAGGCCACAGGGGCCAGCCGGCGGGTACGGGCTCGGTAGCCGAGACCACGCCGGGAGACGACAGCCCAGTCGACATGGTCTCCTCTCCTCTGTCTCTGTCTCTGTCTCTGTCTCTGTCTCTGTCTCTCTCTCGACTGCTGAGTACGGGCTTAACACGCACATGGGGGGGGGGGGGGGCGGTTGAATACCCTTCACTCGGATGGAGTGAGGGTGGGCGTGGGGTCAATATGACGCCCCTGAGACCTCAGAAAATGAGAGCTGGACGCGTCATATTCACAAGGTATGTTGGACCGCGCGTGAATTCACTTGTCTCACAATTTCAGGTTCCTGGGTCATGACCTTCGGGTCAAATAAGGTCTAAAAAGTCAAACTCCAGATTAGTAACCAAGGTGCCCCCTCCCCCTCCCCCCACCCATACCTTCTCATGCAACCGCTGTGAACCTAGATGCCTATTCTGAGCAAAAGGTGACTGGTGCCCATTTAAGGTCAGTGACGTTGTGTGACCTTCCGAAGGTCATGGTGACCAAAAACGTACAAGACTGCTCTGATTTTTGCACTTGAATAAGCGTTAAAGCTTACGCTAGGCAATACTTTTCTAACACAAAATGTTGACCTAAGCTATTTTCGGTCAGCGACCTATTTCCCCTAGAAAATTGTGTTCGCTCAGTCCATGACCTGACTTTGACCTGCCGTAGGTCAATGGCTTTACATGGTATATCTACATTTTTTACACCAAACCACCCGCTATTCAACTGTCTACAGCTATGCAAAATTTTCGCACGGCTACGCCGCGCCGTTCGAAAAACATTCTGCAACCATTTTTCCGGGGATTCACATTTATTCTCCACCCGAGCGCGTGTTATGAGTCCAGGTGCATTTGTATCCTTAACCGATGGTGTCCAGCGAAGTGGGTGGACTTAGAACCTGATTTGCCGACAGATTTGGGAGAAATTCCGACCTTGCAACATAACCACAGATTCACCGACACTCAAAGCATGGCGCGTTCATAAACGAGGCAAATGAGTACGTCTTGCGATCAATATTTGTCCATTGATTTTGGCCACAGATACTGCTTTCAATTGTCCTGTGCCATAGCGACTTGAGCCAACCCGCTCCAAACTATTGTCCGCTCTCCGTGCACCCTGGTGTGGAACAAAGAGGAGCGAGCACCGAGGAGCGGCAAGGGACGCAACCAGCATCGGACCTGCAGAGCCCGCCAGCTGCCATCAAAATCGTTCTAAAAATATTGTGTTGGCAAGGATGGAAGCCATCTCACACCCATGCCGTTCTTCAAGCACCTTTAATTCGAAAGAGGGTGCCAATTCGGCGCTTAAACAAACAGCACACTGAGAGCTCGCACACTAGCCGTGCCGAGTACCAGGCGCCAGGCCGCAGCCAGACTCGGAGTCTCCATGCTATGTCAACGGGACCCCTGGCGCGGAAGTGCCGCCCGCGTGCCCGGCCGGCCATTCCCACCCTCGGCCGGGCGCCAGCCGCAGGTGATACAGGATAGTGCTGTGCACGTCCCATGCGCGAGGCGAGCGGAGGCGCCAGCCATCGCCGCGACTACAGGTGGGGTGGGCTGGGGCCCGACGTCCCTCCGGCGCCCGCCAGCTGCGCCAAATGTACAGCTGACCCTACTCCTTGCAGCGTGCAACCATGCTTTCCGGGCCAAGGCCACGCAGCTACGCAAGATTTGAGGGCCGCTCCGAGCATACCTGATCGAAATCTGCCCGCCTGCGTGGCAGACGAACGCCAAGTGTCATAACCCATCCAAACCAGTGCAGCCTGGGCTGGCACATGGGCTGTTCCAAGTCGTGTCCGTTCTATGCCACGATATTTTGCATCCTCTCGGCGCCTGATTAAGTTCTGGCAGCCGCTTTCCGCAGGTTTCAGTTGCGGTGACATGACTCCTTTCGGCGGCTGCCCTATCCGTCTCGGTCACGCCATTTCGCAAGCCCATCACCCACCGAAATGGCAATGCCTTAAAGCCTTTCTTAAGATGACGGGCAACTTAATATTGTTCGCGTTCCTGAGCCCGTCCCAGAATGTGACAAATGGCTATCCCTTTCATATGCAGCCCCCCCCCCCCCCCCTACTACCACCACCCGCCCGCGCCAGAGATCAGCACCCTGACGGGACCCCCGGCAGCCTGATTGGCGAACAAGCGGCAGCCAAAGCCGGCCGGGGTGCGCGCCTCTGCCCAGATATGTTCATTCTGAGGCGCGAGATCCACCGCCTGGTGCAGCCGACGTTCTCGCAAATCAAATGCGGCTACATGGAGCAGAAAGTGTCCCGCGAACGCGCATCATGATGCAGTTTCAGCCGGGCATGGGACGAAAGCGGATAGTGGGTGGGGGCGCGCACGGCTCCCACGTGGCCGCTCCCACGCGCACGCTCCCACGTGGCATCATCCGACTTACGGATGAATATTTCCCCGACGAAAGAAAGGCGAAATCGACAGGACTCTCTAAGCGCCTACATGTATCCACTGTCGTCGCCAGAGGTACAGAAAGCACAGCGCGACGAGGCGAGCTGACCGATCTATTTCAAAAGCAAACATATCGGGCGGAATTCTGCTGGTTGCTGCAGTCAAGTAGAATACGTCAGCACCATGGCAATGAGTCCGCGAAGGCCGGTGGTGCCGTAGTGGTTAGGGAGCTCGATTCTGGACCTGTCGGTCTTGGGTTCGTGCCCCTGCCACGCCACCATAGTATCCCACATGATACCTAATACAGGCATTCATCTCGAAATGACCGTGGCAGTCAGTGAGACGTCAATCCCCAAGCATTATCACAATCTATCATCGACCAGCCTCCGCGCTGAACAGGGCCCGTTTAACGCTCTAAAGCTCGTAACGCCATCAACCAGACGAACCGGCAACGGCCTCATTCCGTAGCAGCTCACGGTGGAGACCTGATGTTAAAAGCGGCAGAAACTGTTTCTGCTGGAGAAGCGTCGGAAACCTACCGTGCATTCTACTCGTCACCGCACTCCATGCTTCCCATGAGTTTTGCTTGCCGCGTACCAGTGCACGGTCACGACTGCATCACTGCACAGTCACGGCCGCGTTCCGAAAGCCGGCCTGAGCGGCCGCCACGGGTCGCTCACCCTGCGTGTACACGAGGGGCACGGAAGATCCAGTCATAATTGAGCACGTTGCCGAGCCCGGAGCGGAAGGCGTTGATGCTGTCGACCAGCGTCTTGACGGCGAAGTCGTCGCGGATGCGGCCCTCCTTGCGGGCCTTGGTCACGATGCTGCCGGCCCACACCAGCGGCATCAGTATTTGAGGTGCGGCGGTCTTCTTGTTCATGATCTCGAATATCTTCCTCTCCGTTTCCGTCATGATACCTGTTCGGAGGGCACAGACGGCTGTAATTTGGAGCCTAATGCATCTGGAGCTGGCTGGAATGCGTTCACCACAGATGATATTTACACGAACGACCGTATGCCTGCATCGCCGCCCGTCTGGCCCCGCACGTGGTCTCATCCCACCGCGAGTGGGACGGCACGCAACGCACGCACACCCCCCCCCCCCCCCCAGAAATCGCATTACGTGTTTTCAGTTACCAACCTTCCAGGATGAAACAAAAAATGCGCGATCGGCTTGGAAAGACGACAGGATGGTGATGATGAGTATTCGCGAGCTTTCAATCGGGGCCAGTTTAACAACGGTTGCCGACGGTGCTAATCTGAGGTTTAAGCGAGCGACCGGGCCTGTCAACAGACCATTTCCAGTGCATTTTCTCCGCACCATTGTAACACGGCGACAAGAGTGCATCTTCGGTTCGGAAAGTTCACGTGACGCTAAATATCAATTCCATACCAACTTTAAGTGAACATAGGTTTCGCAGCATCTACCATCGGTGTGGAAGTGACGTCTGAGCGTGCGAAGCAGGTGCCAATCGACGTGCCCACAGCGGACTTGTCGGGCACGGTGTCAGTGATATCGTTATCAAAAACCTTGCCCACAGAAAATGGACATAATGTGGCAGCTTCTGTTATCACCTGATCAAATCCACTTTCATTTGAGATCGGTTCATTCAGTTATGAACCGATCTAAAATGAAATTATCATTATTGCCATTAGTCTCACTTGATCCATACCGTCAACGACTTATCGGCACTTGCAACAGAAAAACAGCGCAGGGTGTTCGCCGCCAACAGAAATTGGTCGACGCGAGGCAGGCAAGCTCAAACATCCCAGGTTATAGCAAATTCGTCATCGCTTGTCACGCGGGGTCAGCAGCGGCGGCCAACTGAAACGCCAAGCTTCACACCACTCCGCAGCGAAGTATGACAGCAATTAGATAGCAGTCTGAAAGGACAGGGAAACTTGTTTTTAAATATCAGTGAAACGCGAGCAGCAAAGCTTTCAGCCCGTAGACCGTCATCTCACACAACTCGGTGGTAGGCGCCGGGTGTCCACATACACGCCCCCAAACACCACAACCAAATCCAGGGATCTCAGCACGTAATGAGACTCTGCCGCTGCCGCCCTGACTTCACGGCCCCGCGGTGCTGCGCATCGGCCGCCAGCTCCACAGCCGAGACCCGAGCCGGGTCGGCGGCACTCACCTGCCTCCACCAGGTGATCCAGCGTGGGGAAGCGCTTCTTGACGCGCGTGCACACCTGGGACATGGTGTAGACGAATGCCAGGTTGACGTAACGCATGATGGTGCGTCGGACGAGACGGCCCCGATCGTCCTGCCGGCACCGGACCAATGCTGGTCACCAGGCTGACAAAGGCCATTAAGTCACCCAGGGTCACAGATCAGGATAGGTCATAAGGTCATCAGGCTTGTACGGGTCACCAGGTCAGCAGAGGCCGCGAGTTCCCCCGATCAGCCACGCTAAGCGTATGCCACAATTTCAGCGCGGGTCACAAGAGCGGCGAGTAACCCGGTCCGCACAGGTCACACTGCCACCAAGGGTCAGCGAGTCACCAGACCTGCTCATGTCACTACGCTGGCGACGGCCAACAGGTCAGCATACGCCAAAAGGTCAGTAAAGGTCATCAGGTCAGCAGAGGCGCCCCACACGGACAGGACGTTCCGCGAACCGGACCGATGGCTCGTCACAGTGGCCTCATCCCGTGCGTTCCTCAACACCCAACTCAGCACGGCCGTCGGTGTGGAATTTGCATTCAACACTCCGAGGCAACAGTTTTCAACAGTTTTCTATTGACCCCGAATGCAGCCGCCACCAGGGAGAGCGGCAGGTGACGCCATGCGGCCGCAGCAGTTGTGTGCGTTTGAAGCCCCGATGGTCACGGTACTAACGGCAACCACAAAAATGTTTTGGAAGGCACAGTCCCTTTACGGGATAACCATAGTAGCTGCCCACGTCAGCCCCAGCACGAACGCGGTTTCCTATCCAGGCGGGTAAATATTTGACGTTTGGGTGAGGAGACGAGATATGTTTTACATCACCTGGCATTACCTTACCTACCTGTAAGCGGTAAGGTGAAATAGGGAAATAACCCACTCAAAGGATTCCAGGGGGCCGAAGCGATCAAAGGGTCAAAAGCGCCAGAAACGGGTCAGCCACCACCGAGAAGACAAAAGGTTGGCTTAACTCTGTGCCAGCTGCCCAACACCATTGATTACTGGCTTTCGTGAGAACTTCCCAAGTATCCAGCATGTTTTGCATCCGTCCTAAGGTGTCAAACCCTGACCGGTCACCAGACAGAGGTCAGCAGTGATGACCTACAGTGAACGGGCATGACTGGTGACCGGGCCGGGGCAGCACCAGTCCTGCTCTGTCCCGGACTTGGACCCGCCGTCTCCGCTAAAGGCAACGTCAGGTTCTGCTGCGTACCTGATACAATCGGCATCACGCCCGTGAGGGCTAGAGGCGCTCTGCCATGGGGGCAAGTGGGGGGGGGGGGGGGGGGCGGGGGGGGCGGGGGGGGGGGGGGGGTATGTGGAGGAGTTAGGAGTGTGAAGGTTATGTGGAGGAGAGAGAAGTTCGACAAGCGAGGTGGTTGTCTACATTGACTAATACTGATAACTTCGACATGGAAGTTTACACAGGTCCTCTGAGAGATCCATCCAAGACAAATTGGAGGTATTTCGAGCTGTACGCATATTGGTTGACCGCAGGCGGCCATACACGGCGCTGTACTCGATACATGTCCGAAGACTGCACGCAAATGTCAAGTAGCACCAGAGGGCGGGACGGACCGCGCCGAGCATTGCGGGACGTTAACCTTGCGCCGCAAAAATCGGCCACTGAGCCGGACTTCCCCGCTCGGATGGTGGGGTCCTCTCTTAAGTTCCGAGGGGGCCGAAGGGCCCTCCGGAACCTACGATGAAAGGTCCAATTTGAGGGCCCAAAGGGTCCGAAAGGCCGGCCGGAGGTCGTATTCAGCGGTTCAGGCTGCGGGGCCGGGCCACTGTCCATGTCACGGTCAATGTCGCGACCCTGCGCGGCCCATGGAGACCGCAACGCCTGGCGTCATGGTTTTTGTTTCAAAGGTTTGCGAGCGCTCATGTTCAGAACTACTTTGCATAATACGCATCTCGAATCGACTTTGACTGAACGCTGGACATTTGCAGACAAACGTGGCTTGGCTATGCTAATACAGATTACATTTCGATATACAAACCATATTCGCCTTACCTTATATCTCTGTAGAAACCAGACACAAATTCTGACGAAGGTTCTGAGTTTTGTCGGTTTAGAGAGCGCACCGCAGCCTTGCAAAATGGGGAGCGCCGGTATTTCGTTCATGAAATCGCTCAACGCATGATTTCTTCAGTTTATTTACCACACAATTCAGACAGAATCTACCTCGCAGCAGGTTCTGGCTTCTATTCCGGTTATAGAAGCGGAGACATGAAAAGCAAATCGAACAAAATCATGCCCTCATTAACAAATGAGACATATCCGATGATTTTTCGTGGGGGTGGAGGGGGGGGGGGGGGGAGGACGACTATTCGCTATCAGGGGTCATTTGTCAATCCTCTGCTTCACCCTTTGCCAAGGTTCTGGCTGCGCGCCTGATCCAAGGCGTTTATATGTCCAAGATGGTTCTCGATGCATTTTTTGCTGTGACTGCTCATTGTCGCCGAGAAGGGAAAAGGTTTCTGGACTGGGCTCTGGCTGTCCTTGTGTTCGACACGAGCATGCGCCATGAATGAATACACAGCTCGGTAGCCCTGGCAGAAGCCCCCTTCCCAGGGCAGCCGCACTCGATGCGGTCAAAAATCGTCAGCCCTCGCCTGCGTCGTCAGTTGATATCGTGAGTTATGATACATTAGGGGTTATGATATACTAGGTGTTGTGATGCGTTAGGTGTAAATCTATACTAGTTGTGATACAATAGGGGGTTGCAAACATCAGGGAGACTGCGATACGGTCGGCGTTATGTAAAAATTATAAGTTATGATACGAAGTGCTCTGATTCAGTACGTGTCATATGTAAGGAGTTGCGAGACATTAGGGGTAATGAAACATTAGGTGCTTTGATACCCTAGACGCTGTGATACATCAGGCGGTGTGACACATTAAGCGTCGTGATGCACCAGTGCTTGCAAACATTAGGGGTTGCGATAATCCTCCAAAACGGACATGGCGGTGGACAACCGCATCCCATTCCAAGCATTCCCAGCATGCAATCCAGTCGGTCGAAAGCCAGGCGCAAGTCTGAAGCCTGGTGATTCGTTTATCCCCGTCGCCCGTCCGCAGCCAAGGAAAAAACAACCGCGGGCATTGTGTTTGCTGCGGTGCGAGTCATAAATTGCGCCCGAGCGACACCTAATAGCGGAAAACGAAGGCCAGCACAAAGTTCGTGCGAGGCCAGCAGGCACTTCACCGCCATCAACAAACAGTTAACCGCGACGAACGCACAAACAGATGGTCGAAACCGCCACTTCCCTCCATTCCGGTGATAGCCCCGAGGAACAAAGCCGTGAGAGCACCCGATAAACGCGGCCCGGCCGAGCGAGGTGGGCGCAGGGCACGTCACAGGTGTCCGCTTCTCGCGCGGAAGGCTGCCAAGCCCTGGAGTCACGCTCGGCGGGCGGGGCGGAGCAACAAGGCAGGCCGACACAGACCGCCCGCCAGCGGCAGCTGACCGCGGCAGCAGTCAACGACCCGACCACGCACGACGGGCGAAGCCGGCGGCGTTCGGCACCCGCGATTCACGCCACACGGCTGACGAGGCGGGCCGCCACCAAAGTAGCTATCTGTCTGTAGCAACAGCGCCCAATTCCCCCATTGGCGCTGGATGCCGCGGGCGACATTGCCAGATGGCGTCACCGGCGATCGTGACCCACTGGCACAGGGTGCCAGTCGCGGCACGCGTCGCGATGGGCGTGTAGCGGGCCTCGAAGTGAAGCTCTCTGAACACGTCGTGGCCAATGAACACCACTGTGACGTTCAGCACAGATGGACATTTAACAATTGCGACGCACGACTCTGTTGCTAGATAAACATCTCACCACGACTTGTGCAGCCGCGCGACATGAGCGCAGAGGCGCGTGTCATCGATTATCATATACCCGTCTCTCCCGGATGTTGCTACGTCGACAAGAAGGGGAGCCGCCCTTACCGGGACGGACGAACTGCTGTGCTTTTGGAGACGGCTTTCCCCCAGGTATATCAACCATATGTCGTGGAACTAGTTCCGTCGCATGTTGGAAGTCATATCACGGGTCAGGCGGCGGTTACTGACGCCAATAACCGGCCACGACCCGCGGCGTCGAAAACAGTGTTAACTTCGCCGGGGCAAGTTGATTTGCTTGGGCAAGGCTCGAACGCCCAGATGCTGGAAGGGTTACGCCCCCATCCACCGGACGCGTTTGGAAGTTCATCCTGTATTAATTGCCCACTAAAATTGATCTCGTGTCGCACGCATTGCGCGCGACCAGGAAAGGCGGCCTGGTGGTGGCTGTAAGAGGTCGCTGCCCTGCCGCCGAGCATGACACAGGCGCCTCGGTCCTCGGAAGTCGCCTTTTACTCTCCGGCTTCCCAGGGAAGCCGCAGACAGCAGGCCGAGGCGAGGCGGCCGGCCGGCTGGCCGTGCAGGCTCTGGCAGAGCCGCGGCAGAGGCCGAGGCGAGGCGGTCGGCCGGCTGGCCGGGCAGGGCTCTGGCAGAGCCGCGGCAGAGGCCGAGGCGAGGCGAGGCGGTCGGCCGGCTGGCTGGGTAGGGCTCTGGCAGAGCCGCGGCAGAGGCCGGGTCACCGTGACGCACGTCAGCGCCGCACGATTCAGACACACATTCCTGACATTTGCAGAAGTCCATCAAAGCAGTCGCCGTTTTCAAACCACTTTTTCGCCATATATAGCCCGTCGCGGTTGGGCGCCATTTCTTGCAGCTTCCCTCCAATAGTGTTCAATTTTGCTGCGGAGAATCCTTCGTCCAAACGCTGCCTGAAAGCTGAACAGATTTCCCGCCAGAATTTCTTAACGGCTCGGCACCGGCCGTGGCAACAGCGACATAGCAGCCAAGACGGCCCACCAGGGTCCTCTCCGTAGTCGCTAGCGGTAATTTAGCTTCCGGGCCCGCAGGCCTTCCTTTATTGCCATTTCGGGGGCTGTTTTACGGTGCATGTAGCTGCTGTGGTCATTAGGGTCGCCAGACTTGACGGCGCACACAGCCAATAGTACGCGGCCTGATCTGCCTGATCCGCATTCAAACGCCTGCCGGTAAATGATCGCTTCGGGCGGACCCACACCGCATATGGCCATGCAGACTGACGGCGAGCGAGCGCTCGGACCAAATGCCGCGCGGCCATCAAGCATCTTCCCGTCTTCCAGCAGCCCGGCAGTCATGCAGGGCAGCTGCACGACCGTCAAGGGCAGACCGCACCATCGCCTCGCCAGCGTCAGGCAGGGACCGCCGCTGGCCGCGGCGTTGAGCCGGGGCCGTCGCTGGGCCCCGGCCGTCCGCCGCAATGGCTGTATCGAATCCCGGACCGGCAATTACCTCGGGTTACGAGAGGGTTTGAGGCGGGTTATGGCGCAGCCTGAAGCGCGGCGCAGCTGGAGCACGAGCAGGAGTATGCGGGAGCAGCGCGGGCCGCTCGTCCCCGGGGCCGGCCACGACATGCGTCGCCGCCGACCGGCCCGCGGCCGCGGCGACGTGCGGCGGCCCGCAGCGCGGGCAGCGCCGGACGCGAGTCGAGCGCGGCCCGCGACTTATCACGGCGCGCCTGCCAACGTCAACGGTGAGGTCGCACACCAGCCAGCGGCAGGTCATGGGCGAGCGACGCCGGGCCGCGTCCCAGCGCGCGCCGACCGCCAAGCCCGGGCCGGCGCCCGCCCCCGCCGCCGACGCGCCGACCAACAGAGCGTCGGGTGCGGAGACGGCGCGCCGACCGCCAAGCCCGGGCCGGCGCCCACCCCGCCGCCGATGCGCCGACCAATAAAGCATCGGGTGCGGAGACGACGCGGCGCCGCTCGGCCCGCTGCCGGCCGTACCGGCCCGGCCCGCGCCGGCCCGCGGTGTCCCGCCTGAAAACCGGCCAGGTTACCGCCTCACGGCGGCCGGTGCCATGCCGGCGCGCCATCCGGCGGGCCCGAGGCGCCTCGCGACTGGTGGAGATGGCGATGCTGCAACGCCAAGGTCAGCATGCGCCAGGCAGGGGCCGCCACTGGGGAGCGTTGCAGGCCCTCTGGCAAGGCGGCAGCCGGCGCGGACGACGGCACAGCCCATAATTAGACCTCCGATGAGCGCCCGCACCGGCCGGGAGCGATTGTGTGCTATTGGCCGGTTCAGACCAGTTTGAGCCGGCAGAAACTGGGAATGTCTACGACTTTGGGATGTGAACCTACGGCGATGTGGTCAGCTGAATGCGCATACGTTTGACTTTCGCCGGTGTAGACCATCAATGCCTGATTTATTCCGCAGACCTAGGAGCTACGTCTCAAAATCACGAGAGCCGTACAATCCATGCATTTGTCGCCGCTTAAAGGTACTGCGCCCATGTTATTGGCATTATTTTTATTACATTAGCAAATTAACCCATGCATAACGACCGCTTATGTCGTATCTTCTTTTCCACCAACGGTATGTGCATTATGCCGCAATATTCCTACAAAGCCTTGATATTTGCGCAACATGACAACCACCGGGTTCTCCGGTGGCGCATTCGGCCACAGTGTTACGACGCAGCGAGCCGACACACCATGTACAGAAATCACGACGAGCGCGGGCCATTCCTCAGAGGACGCCGGCTCGATGCACGTCCGGCAGTGCCTATTACGGGAGAGCCCACCTACCACTCCCTCCGAAGCGTCTGCGCGCGCAAACGTGGGCCGGCGGCCGCCGGCGCCGCCGCCGCCGCGTCTGCGCGTCGGTGGGGCGGGGCGGGTGCGGCGGCGGGGCTGCCGGTGATCGGCGTCCGGTCGACCGAGCCGACCGGTCGCCGCCGGGTCGGCTCGCCAAGTGCGAGCCGGGTCGGCGCGAGTGCCCGGCCCGGCGCAGGGACCTCGACAGGGCTGACGTGCGGCTGGTGACGACCTGACGCCGCTCTCGGCCGAAATCGGCTCGTAGAGGTTGCCAGAGGTGACACAGAGGCACACTGAGAGAGGCCGACCGGCGACAAACCCCGTGGGGAGCAGAGCTATCCACACTATCCCGACGGAATCCCACGCGGAGCTACTCCATCCAGCACGTCAGATGCGGGGTCACTCCTTCAAGGAGAACGACTGCAGAACGTCAGATACTAGGTCACATCTCCAACAAGACAAACGACTTGGCACCCTTGCGCTGTCGTCGTCGCGTGCACAGCATCGCACGTCCGACGGCAAGCAGCTTATCAAAGGTAAAGGGCTCGGTCTCTCTGGCGGGATGCGACGCGGTACGCCTCTGAAGCTCGCAAGCTGCCAAGGTACACACGCACGAGGGCCCCGGACGATCCATGTCGAGAGGGAACCCGGCATTACACAGACCGTCCGACTCCCGCCTGAGCGCCGGGGACGTTAATGGTCCGTCGCTGGCACTATGTACACAAGACGTGCACCACTGCTGATACAAGGAAGCGGTGCGGGCGGGGAAGCTGCGCCGCGGACCGCCCATCATAGCTCAGCGCGAGGCGGAGCCCGCCGTGCTCCAGCGCTGTGCTGTGCTCTGCCGGGTCCCGACGGCCACCCCAGCTCAGAGGGCCACGGACAGGGCCGTGCTCCATGTCGCAGAAACCCCGCCTTCATGACGCGGAAGGTCTCGGGATGATATTACAAGAGAAGAAAACCACCCCCAAACCACTGCATGTGCCGCGCTTTAAGCCAGCTGTGGGCTATGTTGCGTATCACGTGGCAGCTATCATTGGCCATTCCTGCCGACCGGTCAGGTTGGTTCTCCACCGCATTCTATGCCATGAGCGACTGCAGAGGAAAGTATCAAAGTTTTCGTCGTCTCATACTTCTTTTAGTATATATAGTGCATGCTCCGCTGTAGCCTATGCCTACCCACCCAGGGCCTAACCTATGCGCTTTGTTCTTTTTTAGTCGTAAGCTCTTTCGATTTTTGCATATGCTGACCGTTGTTACCGTTCTAGTACAGGCGATATTTCAAGTTGTTAAAATCACGTTAAACCCAATCAAGATTCAGATCCTATTCTGCTTCATCCAGAACGGAGGCCAAAATAACGCACGCCAATCCGCCTGCATCATCAGATAGTCTTAAGCACTGAAAAGAAAGCCTGACTCTAATCATAAGTCGGATTTGAATCATTCTGAGTGAGAATCGATTCAATCCAGTGGAGTTGAATCAAACTCAAGCCTGGTTCCATCTGGTTTCATGACTGAAAGCGTCTAAAACATTGAGCGTGCCAAGGAAATTTAACCGATATTTTCCGGAACGAGACAAAAGTATTAATTGAGAGATACATATTTCCAGCGTAAACAGAATGCGGAACAACGGAAATATTGCGACGTCCACAACGGTTCTTTTTCAATTGACCTCACCCGTAGGGTCACAGCTAGAAACCCAGCCGGAAATGTGTATTTGACAAAAACGCAGCCCAAAAGCCCGCATTTAAGAATACCACTAAAGACATAATGTCACCTAAGCCAATATTTAATTACCGTAAAGTGCAGCGCACAAATGTCTTTAATGTGCCGTTTCGTCTTAAAACTCTGCAGTTGACTAAGAATTTCGCGGCCGCATGGTGGCATACGGATGGTAGCGTCCAGATGTTGGCGTCCGGGTGGTGGCGATGGTGACGTTCAGGCAGGAAGGGCTGTCCAGCGTGAAGTCTGAGCCCAGAAATTCAAGTTATCAAAAAGGTTCGAAGTACATACATTTCAAAATTCAAATTGAAGTCCGCATAATTCTGCAACAGCGGACTGCCTTACGAGCCAATGTTCCCCTAATTATGCCCGCGCAATGAGAGGACACATGATCTGAATAAAAATATGATGTAGATCGGAAGGTGTCGATATCCGGATCATGGTGTCAAGGATTCTTAGGTGTTACCCTACAAGGCATGTGTATTAGGGACAAAACCACTCCAATTTGGCTTTCACTCCCCCCCCCCCTTGTGACATTATCACCCAACCAGTGCCCGTGCACATCAGTGCACATTTCAGAACCACTGACCCAAGCGGCATCCGGACGAACCCTTGACCAAACACGCAAACCACACCTTTTCCAACCTAGCACATCCATCTTTATAATCCAATCTCAATAATTTATACGGTACATTGTTCCATATCCCCGCAAACGTCATGCGTCGCGACGGCAGCACAAGTGTCGCGTGAACACACCTTGCAGGCTGACGAGGGGAAACGATGCGGCATGTGCTGCTAGAGTGGGACTAGACTTAGACGCACTTCCACATGGTTCACAAGGGTACTTCTTGTTAGGAGTACCGACAACGCAAGATGGCTCAAAAGGCTCCATGATATCAATCATCATCACGTAAAGAATATGTGATAAACAGTGCCTGTCACATGCACCTCGAATGCGTCAGCTATATTCCCTGACACTCCAGTTCAACGGGTAATGTTTCCGATCTCTGGGCCGAGCTAGGACTATTCAAGTATGCTACGAGCCAGAGCCATTTCATGGTGCTATCCAGTACGTCAGTGCGTGGCAAGCTTTCATTTGAAGATTGTGTGTAAATTAGCCGTTGCACACAGCACGCACGCTTTTGGATTTCGATCAGTTTCATTGGATTACTAGAACCAGAATCCTTTTAGCCCCCCCCCCCCCCTCCCTCCCCCCCCCCCCCCCCCCTCCTGTACCAGTGCATGGCTTTTGAATTTTTGTTTTATTACGAAAGAGAAGTTATGAAGTTAGTAGAAACTATTTTGACACACTTTCCGTTGCCACACTTAATCCACAAAATGAGACGTTCAAAGGCACCATATGTGAGGGCAGATGAAGAATACCAGGATCATGACCTGGGTCTTTGAAAAAATGGAAACACAACGGAGTAAACGATTTCTTGAGAGCACGCTTGTGCAACGTTTAATTCACGCGCCCACAGCTGTTTAAGGAAAAGAACATTACACCACTAGATCATAAAAATATAACCCAATGTAGCTTTCACGCTCCCGATGACACCGTGCATCTAGAGACGGTGTCAGTTGCGTCTGCAGACGAGGCGCAGACGGTGCGCCGCGGTGTTACTCACGTTGCCGTGTATGTTGGTGCTGACGTAGACGGCCAGTGAGTCCGGCCAGGGCATGGCCATGTACTGCTCCCACCAGCGGTTCACCACGATTGTCACATAGAAGCCGAGCACGAACGACATGGGGATGAAGGTGCTGAAGTTCGCGCAGTACTTCGCCACCTCTTCAAACAGCCTGCGCACGGCGGCCCGCGGTCACACAAGGCAAAACGGTGAGACGCTCCTCAACTGCCGGGGTAATGGCCCCTCAGGCCTATACTGGGGCGGAAGGCAGGGCAACAGACCTGAACCGCACGGAACAGCACGCTAGAGACGAACCAGAGCACCAGAAAGGAGCACCACAGTTGGCTTGGCGAATGAAAGCGCCGCCCACCAGCCCAGAAGGGGCCAGTGTGGCTACCAGTCACATGGTGCGCGGCCAGCACTCGTTGACATGGACATAGGTACGCAATATGCAACATTGGCTGCGACGGAAAACAACCAAACGTGCATTGACTGCTGCCTGGATAAGCCCTTTCTATTTCAAGTCCTATTACGCCAGTCTGTTGACCGTACTACTTTGCGCCTTGCTACAGCACGTACCATGACATTTTCATTGTCTAGCGCGTTAATGTGGCCAATGGTTTTGGACGTCAGCAACGAGCGATGTACCAGCGCGTTCACTGTTCACACCAATGCGCATGAACTTACTGTCTGTGATTCTCATTCATTGCGAATCGGTATGACATATTAAGGGTAAAATATAAAACGATGTAAAGGGTTAGATCTGGCCAGACCAACTTGTAAATGCTTCCCTTCCATCTGAAAAGAAAGACAAAACAAGGTAAGAGATGGGGACGCACCGAACTTCTGACACCACGCCCATTCCCGGAACACTTGTTTTAATGTCAAGGACAATGTTCCACATTTGTACGGGGTTTTGAACTGACACACCCATTTTAAAGAGAGTATATGGTACAGCTCACAGGCCAGCCCGTTTTAAGATTTTAAAACCATCTGGTTTCTGAACATAGCGCCTGCGAACTTGCTCAGACTATTTCGTGCAGACTGTTCCAATGTCACCCAGGCGTGCATGACGCCATAGTAACGTCACACGAACACAACCTCCTCATTGGACATGCAGCGCTCAAGCCCACGAAAATATTATCATGGAGCTATTCGCGATCAGCGCGCGTCAGCAATATTTTTGGCACCAACGGACCTTAATTTGCCCTGGGGTGAGCCGTTTCAGGCAAGTTTCGAACACGAATCCCGTTTTGTGCTATTGGTACAGAAACTTGGGCAGTGGCATACATAAGACTGGAATTGAATAACTTAAGAAAAACGCCATGACCGAGGATGTGAATGCAAGTAACGAATACACAACCACGGACAAACGTGCTACAACACCGCCAACAAGGGGCAAAACACGCGCACTGTGATATTTGGTTTCTGCACACAGCGCACCGATTAGCATGACACCCCTCGACAAGTACTACAAGTGAGTCAGCCCGCCCGCTACGCTGCCAGTTTCGTACGGCCAGTTTGACGACCACTCTCACGTCATACAAACGTTCCATGACGCACTTAAACGACGACGTAGTGAGGAGCATACTTACCAAGTAGTGAAATTGTGTTATCTAGAGCAGTCTTCTGCACTTTAAATCCTACCAAAAGTTATAAGTCAGCTTATTTCATTATACCTGATGCTTGTCCCAATATCTTCAAATGCGGAACACCTTGTAAAGCGCGGCAGCCTCAGCCATGCAAATTATGCCGTAGAAGATGAAAGCAGATCTCACCAAGGTCTTGAGTCCAATTTAAGAAAATGCTCCATGCCAAAAGCTATTGAAACAAGCATCTTATAAGATGACATAAGATCACTTGCCACTTTTGGTATGTTTTTATATGCCGGAAACTGATCTAAATAACACAATTTCATAACGCCATAGTCGCAGCCAGACTGGCCATGTCACAATTGCCACTGTGGTGGACGGGTAGCACCGCAGCTTGCCGAGGCGACTTGTTAACTGATGCGTGTTGCTAAACCCGAATATTGTTACTGCGTGCGTTTTGGCCCTTGCTTGTGCTGTTCTTGTATAGTTTTCCGGGAAATTCTATTTTTCTACTTGCACTCACCTGTTCCATTACGGTACTATTATTAAGTTGGTACATTATTAATTTCCGCCATAACTAGCACCACTGCCCAAACTCCTGTGCCATGTAGCACAAAACGTGATTCGTGTTCGAAGCTTGCACCCAACACATTAAACTGGTTGTAGACCAAGTGTTGTGTATTGATGCCGCGAATCGTGCTGCCGCACGCCAAACACGAATGATTCGGCAATCATTATTTTGGTTGGCCTTGAGCACTTCATGACTTTTCAGATGGTGGTATTCGCGTGCCGTTTCTATGACGTTATGCATGTCTGAGTGGCCTTCAAATAGGCCGCGGCGAAAAAGTCTGCGCAAGTTCGCGTGCGTTAAACTCCCAAACAAAAAGTAGTCATAACAGGGCGTGGCTATGAATTTCATTTCATGATCATCCAACTGGCCATCTCAGTTCAAAACCCCAGACAAATGTGGACCACCCCCTTCAATAATCACTAGACCACACACTCAGCGACCCAAGCGATGCGCTGGCGTTAGCATGCAATGCCTCTTTAGCGGAAGGTCATTCAATGACGCAATTGAAACACATATCGGCTACACTTCCGACGAGTTCTCAAACAAATCACGCACCCTTTCGCGCTTCCACCGAAGAATAACTCACCGACACAACAGCTTCCAAAAGACGCCGAAGCTTTTTATCGACGCAACCTCGGCGTTGTATGTGATTGTCATGGCCGGTTGTCAGACGCCGTGTCTGGAACGAACACAAATTGTCAGTCACATGAAATTCACATTAATCTTCATGAAGGGTCTGGAAAAAAGAAGCAATGTTTCTAAAATCGCTTTTGGAGCGCTCAGCAGAAAACGTTGGCCTCACCAACACCCAAAAAACATGATTTCTTATTTCTCCCCATATTTCGGCAATTTGACTTTGCTTCCTCGAAGCTTAATTAAAAAACAAACTTTAATGTTCCGTATATTCAAAATTACTTTCCTGCGGAGGAATGACTTCCCACTTCAAGCTAATGAAAGTTGCCTTTGGTGAAACGCTTAGAATGGGGCGTAATTCACAGAACAAAAATGCATCTTAGTAAACCTTAGAAAGTGATCACTGCTGACTACCGCTGTTGCTGATCGAGTTATGTAACCACAACGGCCACAATTATGCGACAAATACGCTGGCTACTGTTGTGTGAAAACATGCATTAACTCATATCAGGGCCCGGTGTACTTCTAAAAGCTGTCGCATATTGCAGTGAATTGTTCTATACCACAATCCAGGAGCTATCATTTGAAAACAAAATCTTGTCACACATTTGCATGCTGGCTTCGCATATGAAGGAGCTAGCACGCCACAAACAGTAGGTACTACGGGACACTATTTCGCACAAAATATGCATGATACTAATCGTGGTGTATTTAAGTACCTCCCATCAAGTACACCAGTAGTTAATTGTTTTGTATTTATTTGGCCTAGCATTTCTTCTTTGCTCATATGTATTGATGGGACTCTGCTGGAGGTGGGAGCTGGGGGGGGGGGGGGGGGGGGGCTCAAGTCAACATTGGGGGAGGGCTCAGGCTCCCCGAAAGCACATAGTGATGCCCCACTAGCCGTCCATAATTATAGCATCCCAACTTACCCATGTACCAGGTGAACGGAAATAAAGCGTCATCACAAGTAACTGGTGAGACACTTGCACTACCACACAAGTACAACCAAAACACGTGTGCGTAAAAAACCACGCGATTAGCAAGCATGCACTTCAGCTGTATGCAAACCGATTCCACCACCTCAGGCGACTGAACTATGAGACAACCCTATACAAAACGAGAAGCTGTTTTCACTGCCGGTGCATTTAACGAGGACGGATATGATGAAGGGCAGCCATCGCCGATCACGGTGCCCCGGCAGCCGCGCCGCCGGGACTGTTCCGTTCCAGTCCGGTCGTCCGTGTGCCACCGCCGAACAGACTTGGCAGAAGAGTGGCGCACGTGCCGCGCGGATAAGGCCAATCAGGTGCACTTGTAGATCGATGTCGCCTATTGACCTAACGACCCGATAGGTGGTATCAGAGAACGAATGCAAGTGCCTATGCATGTTGCTGTTTGCCTCAACACTCCCGAGCTCAAAGCCGTATGTAGATGTTCACAGAAATGCTTTAATATTTGCTGAAGACCACCAGTGTTGTGTCGTCGCCTAAACTGCTACAATGTAACCATGGTCTATATTGCATGTGTTTATCCTGAGTCTCTCCATCATCGCATTGCTGTCTCAATCGTCATGGAAAAGCAACTAAGAAACTACTGAAACACGGAACTGCAAGCTTAATGAGCTTAATGAGCCAATAGCAATGCACATAACATAATACTGTTTTATTTGATGCCTAACACCCAGGGGATGTATGTCTTATATATATATATATATATATATATATATATATATATATATATATATATTCACTTTCAGGGGGTGGGCCTGGGCCCCCGCCCCAACGCTGACTTGAGCCCCTCAATTCTCTTCCTAGTCCCATCTCCATGCACATGAGCAGAAAAGGAACACTGGGCTAATAAAATGCAGCAATTGTCAAACAAATGAAATACAGCAACTGTTGGTACACAAAGTATCCAAAAGCATACTATCAATATCCTCACCATCATGCATCACCGTTATCGCTATCACGCCGGTTTCAAATGGGAAATCATTTACCGACATCAAAACCGTTTTGAAATTGACGAAATATTTTTTTACCTTCATTTCTGGCATCAAGAACGTCAACTACAGAGCTTGAAATTCGGGGGCAATCAGTATTTTGGGGGAGGTTAGGTCAACTTTATTGGCCCAGCCCCCCCCCCCCTCCAACCAATTTTAGGAAGTGACACCCCCGCTAACACCGCAACATTAAGCGCAAGCAAATGACTTCGCTTTACTGCTCTCACAAGGACTAAAAATGTTCACTGGAGAAAGTACGACGGCGTCTCGCACCACGGCAGGACCTGCAACTCAGCATATCAACAGCTCCATGCAGGCCGCACCGAACGCTCAACTCCAGATCATCAGCACTCACACGTCAGAGGTGCCGAGAGCGATACAGCGGCGCCACGGCAGTAATGAGCCATCGGCTTCCCCCTCCCCCCCCCCCCCCCCCCCCTACGGCTTGTCAGCACTGACGAGCGCCGTCACCTGACGTCTCTGGCGACATCGGCACAACCCGCTGCGCGTCACTCGCTCTGATGGGCCGGGGAGACAGCGTGCAGAGGCGTGCCACGCAGCTGGCTGATCAAAGAGCGCCACGGCCGCCAGAACTGACGTCCGGACTGGCTGGCCCCACGGTGAGCGGTGTCAGCGTGCCGCTGCGGGATGTGAGCGGCCAACAGATGTTGCGGTGTCAGCAAACAGGACGGAAAAGAGTCTAGACTACACGCGCAGGGAGCCGACCTTCAGCATCACAACCAGCGTCAAACGGATACTATGTCCAGTCTCGATAAGCGTCGCTTCACTCTATACCCCGCGGAGCCTCGTCTCGCCGCAAGATCGCTACGTCTGTCGGCCCTGGCCCGACCTTACGGTCTTGGTCACAAGTCCGCCCAAGCAACCACGCAGCCACCGCTGGGGTTCTCTGCGCCCGTGAGACCCAAAGACGGAGGTAACCACCACTGTCTCAGTATCATCGCACTTCCCTCACTCCCCCCTCCCCCCTCTTTGATATTATATCCCCGAAATGGTCTAAGCCAAAAGAGTTACCTACGTGACCTATCTGAAGGTCTTGCCCAAAGGCCTATCCTACCCAAACCACGCCAAGCCACCGACACGGGCGCAGATAGAATAAAAGGCAGACGTACGGATAAAAGGCCGATGTACGCGATCGGACCGATAACGGCAACTCGTTTGCAGCCCGGATCAACGGTGACAACCCTGCTGTCCTGACCACTCTAACAGATGTCCAAACGCGATAGGAGACAGGTCCGAACGAGTTTCCATCAGTAAAAGGCTCAGGCGTGTTCTGGACGACCCACGGTCCTTGCCGTCTGCAATGGAGTAGAAACTACCATAAAATTTGCAGCATAATGGGTAGCGAGAAGGCCCAATGAGTGAGCTCATTGAATACAACATATCGCGAGGAATGAGCAAAAGCCTCTCTTTTTCAGTCATGATTGAGGAGCATGGTGAATGTACGAGCACCTCGTGACTTTAAATTTACCTTTACGACGTTAGAATAAATCCAAGTGCAATGGATAACCTCGTACCTTCCATGATTAAACAATGCACAATCTCCTTCCTAACAGCCTTCTCCTGGGCTGATAATCATGTCTTGATGAGCCGTGGTCGGTCTCGCTAGAGTGAATGGTCGAAGTCATTCCAGTGGAGCTGGTTTCTGGCTCGCATTTGAAAGACAGCGCTGAGGCGCATGAATGGAACCGTTGCAGGTCAGTTGGTTCCTGGCCTGGAGACAGGGGGCTCGAGGGCAGCTAAATGATGTTCATCAGGGGGCTGCGGATGAGTTTCCCCGTATGGTTTGTAATTAAGACCATTTCCGCTGCGCCCAATCATCAGAGGCACCGATGAGCACAAATAACCAAATGCAGTTGACGCGCCGGCAAAACTCAATAACTAACTCAGAAGCACCGCATGCAATGCCAGACGTCAAGAAGCAGACTTGCAGCAGCGCTTAGTGCCCCATCAAAGAGGGGGGAGGGAGATGGGTCCGAGACCCTCCTAAGCGCCGGAATATTTCAGTGGCGTTTCGTCCGATTCATGCAGCCCTTCTGACGTGGATGGACGTCAAACAGCCCAGGTAGAGCGGCGCCTCCGAGCAAAAGCGAAAGGGCGAACTTGAACCCAGACAGAGAGGTACCCTTAAATGGAATGTTTCACATTCGAAAATATTGAATCAAACATCAGATGTGATGAAACAAGCCCACTTAAAACTATTGGCATGCTTTAATCTAGGCGACTGCCCTAGACAACACACTTTCTATGCCTACTAAATATGTCCCTCGACGCGTCATTGTTTGATTGTGTCATCGTGCCTAGCACAACATTGATTGAGAGCCCAATGACGACCGTTATATCTGAAATTCGCGCTCACTCTATCAGGACGCCATGAATGCCTGGTGACCTTGCAATACTCTCCTCGAAATAGCATCCCCCCATTTTCGCGGGCGTCTAGCTCAGAAACTAGAGGGGTATATGTCTTAAGAAGGGCAGGGCTGTGAACTGCACCGTAAAGTCTTCAGGATGGGTATTTACGCTCAAAAATCCATACAAATGTATGTGGAAGACTCCCTTTATTTCAGATACAAGGCATGCCTCTCTCTCCCTATATATATATATATATATATATATATATATATATATATATATATATATATATATATATATACATGTATGTATGTAAAGCTAAAAATGCCTGTCGATAAAAAGCAGATGTACGTTCCCACCACCCAGTCAATTGACATGATTTGTTTCTGAAGAATGCGGCGATCAACGTCCGCAAAGGCATTGCTTATTTACTGCATCTTCAGTATAAGCCGCCGTAAATGGCCCTGTCAGAAGCCTCCATGCATGCATGCAGCTTCCACATTCGCCGAAACGGAACAGCAAAGGAGGGCCACCCTGTTCACGAATTCAGTGTTGCATGTATGGCGTCATGCGAAGGGTTTGATGTCACGCGACTGTCCCGATAACCTTTACTTCACTTTCTTAACTGAACTTACACTTCTTAACACTTCGATAATCTTTTTCGGCAGAGACACCTATGCGACATTAAACGGAGACAGAACGTCATCATCTCACAATGTACCGGGGAAAGTGCGCTGGGAACACACATACAAGAAACAGACCCCAACTTCCTCCTAGCACAGCATCAGTTGTCGGAACTGGCCGAGCACAGGAGCGGTAAAAGCTAACCCGTCTCTGTTCGTCATCAACTATTCAACATTGGCGAAAACAGAAATAGCAGGTCCACTGCGTGCCGTCTGTTCGTTGTGCAACTTTCCACGAGCAAATGAATGCATGCACATTGGAATTCAGAACGAACAGCATGATATTCGAGGATCACGTACGGAGTTTTGGATGTCGTCTCGCATATTCGAGCAGCATCACAAGATTTCGCTCCCGACCAGTGCAGCCAGCGATTGCCATGCTTACATGGTGTTAAACGATAGCGCGATCTCACGCATTAAGGAGATGTCTAATCATATATGCATCCCACACAACAGGGGCATGGAAGTGGGCAAAAGTTTCAAACATAAAAGACTTGCGCCCGAACATACAACTGCTTTAGCCAGAAGTGGTAAAGCACACATTTGTTGAAGGGAAAGGTACCGCTGAATGTATTGCTGGGGTCCGTGCAGGCATAAACAAAAGTGCATGTGCTCATGATTCAAGTAGTATTCGTCGTTTTCCTACGTCAAGTAGCCCTGTAAAGTCCGGCTTTAGCATGCTTTGGCGGCTTCCAAGACCGACTCCGACACACCAGGCATCGCGTGCCAGCATCGCGGCGCAGCATTTGTAGCAGTGTTGGGGCGTAGTACATAAGACGAATTTTGCGGTTATTCTGTGCGTTCTGGAGCTGAAAAACCGCCCATGGGAGTTCCTGGTAACCATGGTGTTGGAATGAGCATGTTCAGTGTAGTCCCGATCCTGCTGGGCGCCAGTTACATCCCACGAGGATGCTCGCAGCTCGAACCAAGGCAGCGACACCGGTGGGGCGGTTTGAAGGCACATACACTTGTCTCGGAGTCGGACACCCCTGAGAAGAATAAAGCGAGAATTATCTATCCTAACCAGCCAGTGACACCGCTTTTGGCTCGAGCCCGTGGCGGTATCCT
Source organism: Pollicipes pollicipes (assembly GCF_011947565.3). Classification (NCBI taxonomy): domain Eukaryota; kingdom Metazoa; phylum Arthropoda; class Thecostraca; order Pollicipedomorpha; family Pollicipedidae; genus Pollicipes; species Pollicipes pollicipes. The sequence continues at coordinate 116,604 of NW_023596767.1, read as the reverse complement.
CCCACGAGCAGCGAGAGTAAAGGTGTTTTCTACCTCGCTTCTTTCTATGCAACGTCATGGGGTTCATGTCTAATTTTCTCCCTGAAAACGGTGACAGCTGCCCCCGTCCCCTCTCCCTCAATCCTCCACCACTGATACAGACTAACGCGTGGTTATGAGTCGGCAGGCTGACCAATCGTCCCACAGGTGCCTTTCTGCTAGGCAGTGCACGCGAGAAATCGCGCCCCAGACCCGGAGTCCGAAGACTGTGTAAGACAACGGCCACAAAGGCCGTTCAGGTCTTCGGTCGCAGGCCGCAGCCCTAGATGAGTACAGTATAAATGTGATGAGTACTGAATGACACTGTAAAGTACCTGGCGAGCAGCAGCACACAATCGACACACAGTTCAGAATACCGCGCGCGTACCTTGCGACAGTGTCCAGACATCCTGCTTGTGGTAAAACATTCACCTGCAATGCTCTTTGACAGATGACGTTCGATTTTGAGTCGCAGAGATAATGGGCACAGCAATCATTAGGCTGCCGTGATGGCAGATCGCTTAACACGCGCTCGGGGGCGGGGGTCAAATTGCCCCCCCCCCAAAGGTTTTTCCAGAATGGTTTCCGAACGGCGAGGCGCAGCCACGGAAAAATTTGCCTAGCTGTAGACAACTGAATAGCGGATCGTTTGGCATCAGGAGTTTAGATGTACCTTGTAAGGTTACTGACCTATAGCAGGTCAAAGTAAGGCCATGGTTCCAGCGAAGTCAATTTCTAGGAAATCGTTTGATCTGATGCAACAACGGAGTGTTGACGAAGCCATGCATCTCTGAGATGCTTTATTAGACAACACAAATATTGAATGGGCAAATTGATTTGACCTAAGGTCAGGTATAAAAGGTAAGATCAAGGTCAAAATCAACCTGTTTTATTACTCTAGGCTTTGCTGTATGGGACAGTTTCTTGTGCTCATTTCGAATTTATTGATAGCAGGAGCCGCATTATACATCTTCCATGTCTTATTTTTGGTCAGAGCAGGTCACTGACCTGAAGTGATCCAGGTCCACATTTTTTTTTTTTTAGAAACATACTGCCTAGCGCGACCTTTGTCGCTTATTCAAATGCAAAACTCAGAGCAGTTCTGTATGATTTTGGCCGCCATGACCTTCAAAAGGTCAAACAAGGTCACTTACCTTAACTGAGCATGCGACCTTTTGCTTAGGAACAGTTATCTAGGTTCTGGGGGCATTTTAGAGACCAACCTGAAATTTGACCTTGTCTGACCTTATTTGACCCAAAAGTCACGACCTATGAAACTCAAGCTTTGACCTAAGTGACTTCACGTACAGATCAACACGCCCTGTAACTTTCGTGTCTCTAACTCTTTTAGCTCCCGAGATCACAGGAGGTCAAATTGACCTCCCATCCCCCACCCGAGCGACTGGTAGCTAGCCGGCCAACCGGGCGCGTGTTAACACTCGCAGTCGTGTGATGCATGTGTGGGAATGAAGGTACGTACAAGAAGTTGAGGACGTGGAACGGGCGATTTCGTGTGCTTTTTTATCGTGCCACGTTATAGGGATCACGCAATAATTCCCCGAAAGTAGGTGGACGCTACTGGCACTTCACTCTACCCCTGTTTCTAAACTGCAAACGAACACCTGTCGTATGGACTGAAGGGCAGCCAGCAAACAAGCTCCCTTATTCCCGCTATGCAGGTGAATAAACAATAGCACCATTAACCTGGACGCTTATGCACCAGAGACTAGACAGTTGCGCTTTTAATTGTGCTATTACTTCTCATTCCGCCGTCTCCAACGACACGGGGTAGGGGTATGACCTGTGCACTACTAACTCCATTCCAGCTGTTTACTCCAGGTGTTCGAGAACAAAAAAGGGCATGTGGTGGTAGGTTCGTGCGTGATCTAGAGCGCTCGCGTGATGTTTTGCAGCATCTCCTACGGTTTGCCCATAGGCCCGTTGGTCAGGGTCATTTGACGTCGAACCACGTTGCTGCCCTTTCCACGTGGCTTAACACATGTCCGCAGGGCAAAGCTGAACACAGGTGGATGCCTGCCTCTATTTAGTTTCAAAGGACACTACGATGTCATACATGTCATTCCAATGACCTCCCATGGCAGTCAACTTAGATAACCTTACGCTCCAAACTTTCACGTACAACGATGACATTAGTACATTGCGAAGGGCCGTGTGAAAAGGCTGTGGGCAGTGTTAAAAATCTGTCTTGTCATTATCCTGTTCTTGAATTACTCTTCCACGTCACAAGCCAGCTGTTCCTGACATGACTGCTCACAAAGACAGCTTTGTTACGTCGAACCTGTGTGATTTGACCTGGTGTAACACTCGCCCCGAATGGCTCTAACAACGGTTTTGAGCACTGATGGCGTAAATGATACAATAATCTCACAACCTCTGAGTCGTGGACAAGATGTGGTGGCGGTGCAAACAGCGCTGAGAACGAGTTACGGAGCACCAATTTTCCCTTCGTCCGCATAGAACTTCGAACACGATGTCTTGCAAGGCCCCAACCTCACTTGTAAACACATTTGAACGGTTCGACCTGTTGTGTGAATATGCTTGGAACTAGGCTAGCCAAAATTTTATTGCAACAAGGACAAACGGTTCGAGGTATGTGGTCAGGTACCTCCAAAACAAAGCTGCATCCACATCCCGTGCCTGCGAGGTTAACTCAAACTCCGCCAGTATCACCTTTTTGGTGTTACAGCTTCAAATATGTGACAGTAAGTACGCAAAAATGTTTTACGCCAATTCCAAATTTCTTGTGATACAACTATTAACACACTGTTGTGAAACACGTGTAAGTCTCACAACCACGCTGGACACCACACACAAATAAAAGTTGCGGTCCCAAAAACGGGACATTCAACAATGGCCCACGGCTCAAAAACTCACATGTTCGCTGTCACCTCAAGCGACCAGGTCTTCCTGCCCACTGCCCTCTCACCACACCACCCTCGCTCCGCAGCTCTATCAACGCGGTTGTCTGCTGCGGGCCAGAGGCGCGCACCACTCACGAGCGCCGAAACACCAGCACCCCTAACGGGCGAACCGTCTATCCTCGCCGTGCTTTCGGCAAGGTCCAGGCCCCGGTAAATGATCCCTTCAACTGCTTATTTGGCAGCTAAGAGACAAAGTCTTCTGACGTCAGCTAAACAAAAATAACAACTGCAAGATAAAATGTCGGACAGACAAAAAGGCCACACAAAGCAAGAGATTAGCAAACAAGAACTTTTGACATTTGGAAATAAATTTATGGAAAATTTTGTTTGCATTTTGAGATTTTGCCTCGATTTTCCTCAGGCCAGATGAAAGGACAAACACACACGCCATATACGTCTCCCAAACTTCATGCCTATGCCATATACAGGTTGTTTGTGCTATTATCCTACAGGCCTTTTTGTTTTTCCTCCCCGGCCTGCACGTCCTGTTATTTATTCCATTGGACGATGTCTTGGCCGGGGGAGAGGGTCGTAAGTTTTGCAACGTAGAATGGGGTCGCTGGGCAGGAAAGTGCGGAATACTGTATTCAAAATACAAGGAATCACTGAATTTAACCCACGTTTTTCTGAAAGTTGGGGTAGCTGGAGCCTCCCCGTCCCACAACCGAATAGAGAACTACACTAGTTCATCTTAACACGATGCGATGTTCCATTTTAAGGCACCACGAGAATGGATAATCGTTCTCCGGCTCTTGTGCAACTATCTGCAGAACATTAATATACATGCATGGAAACTTTTTTGATGAGTGCATGCGTTGCCAAAATCAAAATATCCTTGATAAACATTGTCGAGCTTTAACGCACGCCTCAGCGAAGGGAACTTCATTCCGTTAACGTCAGAGCTGCCATATTCCTTGACGTGGATGAAGGCCGCTGTGGTGCGAAAACGTCATCAGCCGGGTGGGAGCCAAGTGGTGGGCTGGTGAGTCTGTGTGAGTGGGATGGATGTTTAGGATTGGGACATTAAAAATAGAATTGGGCTTCGGAGCTGCTTGCAACTGTTGAAAAAGGTGTGACATTTTCCGGTGCATGGGCACCTTTGAAATGACGTGGCTACGGCCTAAACTGTCATTGCGTGAGGCGCAATTTGCATTGTTGGGCCATGCCCGGTGTGGCTCTTCCGGGTGGTTATCTAACTGTAAACATGATCATGTATTTTCCATCTTTGTTTTCTTTCTCTTTTCATTTGTGAATTCAATCGAGTTGCGGGAAATTGGGTGCTTCTTTGGCAGGAGCTTGGTCAATTGGTGTTCCCCATTGCCATATGGACCGGGTCTGCAAATTAAAACTCCTGCAAATATATGATGATTTGAAATCATGATTAGATTTACATTGTAACATAGCTAAATTTGTGTGATGCTGCCTTCATGTTATGATTCCACTCCTCTATCTAGGAGCTGAAGCTATGAATGTGCAAATTATCATAAAGATAATGCACTAGTCCAGATATTTTGTTTTATTATCTTGAGTGCCTTGCATAAGGATTTTGGATTCAGAGCATGCTAGGCTGAGCTTTTTGCATTCATCTTGAACCTGCCACTTGTACCTGCTCTTCATGGTAGGCTGAGAGAGAGGCAATGCCAAATAGCCCCAGTAGCTGAATGCATCATAAAGCCTCAATAATACACAATGTTATATGAACCCACCTCTCAAAATGTCCTGATACAGCATACCAAATAATTTTTCTAAAGACCTGATCAAAGAAAGCTTTTACACAACAAGGTGTATGAAATGGCTGCCCCAGACCAGGTCAAACATCTGTTCAGGTACCAGCTAGGAAACATGGCTTTGTCTCTAAGGACATGCCCAGAGCATCTGGATTATAAACTGTGCAGCTTTTCTTTAGACCAGTGGAATTGCAAATGCTTGGCAGGATGCACCTCTCACCCTGCAACCCTGGTCTTTTTACCAGATTTGGATGGAAAACACAGGCCAAAAAGGTTAATGTGCTGGTGATCTACCAACACCTTGGTGATTCAGATTCTTTTAAGAAATCTAATGATCTGGTATATATGAACTAGATATCAATTGACACAATGTAGGCAGGGCACAGCTCCTGGCTCCTACCATGAATCTTCAGCATCATTCCTTGCCTTCCAGTTGGAATTCTCTGGCTGCTGGCATCCTTGGCAGATGATCCACTGTTGGCTGTGCTAGGTGGTATTGTTTGTATACTATCAGATCTCATCTGAGATGCAGCAAGTTGCCAGAAGCCCAACTGAATTGCACGATCTATGGATTAACGCTTTTTGCTGATGTTCTGATGCTGCCACTCACTCCCATATATTCCACACCATTCTGGATGAGTAGATGCTAGCAAAATTTTATCTAAAGAAACATCAAATGTTTACCTGTTGCTGTCAAAAAAATATAAGCTTTCACTGTGTTTCCTAGTATGTGTGATATGTTTTGGTTCACCTGACATATTTTTGACATACATTTTGTTTCACTTTTACATATTACAAATAAAGTAAACAGTACAGCCCAATTAATTCAACTTTAGTGCCAGATATATGTAAATACTAACTTTTGGGCATTGGGTAATTTGTTCATTTTCTTGTTAAAGAGTCAATCTTTATAATTGTGTTATTTTTTAATTTTTTGTTACCTAGGCACTAGTCATAAGCAACTAATCTCCATCTGCCCTCTAACTGAGTGCACCCATTGCAGGAACCATGGGGCCCAGCTTAGCAGTGTTTATGCTGGTGCTGCATGCGGCAAGAGCTGAGTACCGGCAGCCACCTGGGGTCAACCCAGCACACTATCAGGCTCAGGGGCAGGTGCCACAGCAACAGTTCCAGCAGCCACCACAACAGCAATTCCAGCAGCCACCACAGCAGCAATTCCAGCAGCCACCACAGCAGCAGTTCCAGCAGCCACCACCACAGCAGGGTGTTCCACAGCAGCAGTTCCAGCAGGTGCCCCAGCAGCAGGCAGTGCCACAGCAGCAGTTTCAGCAAGCTCCTCAGCAGGGGCAGCCTGTGCAGCAGGGCATTCCGCAACAGCAGTTCCAAAGGACGGTTAGTGTGAATTCTTCATACATGAGTGGCATTTAAGATGTTGTGTTGGTTGTGCTTTTGCAGTCATCCTGTGACACATTGTGATGCATATCATTGTGTGGTTGCCAAGTGATCTCCCATTTGTACTTTGTAAAAATCAATTTGGTTTGTATACTCTTAGTTGCTAGTAGTACTTGATAGTGTTACCATTTCATTGTTTGCTATTGACATTTCCAGCTTGTGATATGTGGTACTAATTATGAGTTATATCACCGGCAGGGTGGGCACGGTGGCCAGCAGCAGGCCATACTGAGAGACAAACAAAAGATCCAGGCTGAAAAAGAGTAAGTGTTGCATTCAGTGGTAGTTTTTATAGCCCTGGATAGGATTAATTATGGTTGTGGGATGTGTTTTGGGGTTCCAAACTTATGAGAGGTTTCACCAGTGTCCAGGCCTAGGACACCTAAAATCTAGAGTCCCAAAGCGTGAAGCAAGTGTGTGGATAAGCCAAGATATTAGATGGCTCAGTATGAATGATTGAGCAGAGGTAAAGTATTGTTTTGTTTTATGAGGTGCTGAAAGTGTTTATTAATTATCTAAGAGTGCGGTCATGGAGTTTGGTTGTAAGCACAGTGGCAACGCATGTATGAACCTCGTTGTTTTTCATTTTGATGAATGGAGTAAGTTGTGTAGATATTTTGATGCGACAAGCAGTATCAAGTGCTCTCAAATGGCTCTATCTCAGTTGCAGCTGCGTGCTTCTCTGTTTCAGTATTAGCTGGAAAGTTGAGAGCCAACAGTTGTTTGCCTTGCTTTGTGCCATAAAATGACAGGTCTGCCATCTTTTTTGCCAAAGATGGGGAGTTGCTGCCTTTTCACAAACTAAGATGGCATATCTGCTTTGTGTTCATCTCCTCAGCTCATGAGGCATGTGTATCAAATAAGCAAAGAAATTGTATTTCGTTTTGAACGCAAGCATTGATATACCTGGATGTTCGCCATGGTGTCATTCATTCATTGATGTACGTATTTTCCGTCGCCTGCAATTTGTTATTTGCTTCTTTGCAGGGTGCAACATGTCTAGTTCTTGAGAACTGAGTAGGTTATATCATCTCTGCCAGCTGCATCGAATGCTATGCCAGAGTGCCGCTTGCCTAGTCCTTGAGAACCGAGCGCGTTTATACACCAACCAGATGTATTGCCAGTCAGCTAACTCGGCGGATCGGACCGTTTTAGTGTCTTCGCCCCATAACACAGTGGACGGCGGCCGATTGTACGCGCGCTGCTCCCCACAGCCAATCTCCGACCCGTCACCGTCTCCGCCTATTTCAGACACATCAAGGAGCATCTGGGCGCGCCGATCGACACCGCCGGCATGTCCGAGGAGGAGCTGCAGTTCCACTACTTCAAGATGCACGACGCCGATGGCAACAACAAGCTGGACGGCCTGGAGCTGGTGGCTTCGCTTCAGCACTGGCACGGTACGTCCGCCCGGGAGGCTGCCGGCCAGCGTGAGTTCGGTTTGTCGGTTGGCACCGGTGCGTCGGGGCATCTCTCAGCGGAGCTTGTGTGGTCTGACCGGAGGTGATGGCTGTCCGTTGAAGCGGTGGTTGGTACGGGTCGGTTCTGATACTTGTCGCGAGTTTTGCTGCGGCATTTGGAGGGCGTCCCGTCTGAGTTCTGAGTGTGTGGGAGGGGCGTGACGTGCCGCCGACGCCCGGGACGCGTGCGTCGGCCGCCCGCTAACCGTGCGCCACGTCTGCCGCCGCACAGACCAGGCTGGCCACGAGCCCGGCCATCCCGTGCCCGAGGCCAAGACGTTCACCGACCAGGAGTTATTCGAACTGATCGACCCCATCATCGACCAGGACGACCGCAACCGCGACGGTTACATCGACTACTCCGAGTTTATGCTGGCCCAGCAGAACGCACCGCCGCCGCCGCAGGGCCAGGCGCAGGCGCAAGCGCAGCCGCAGCACCAGGCGTAGTCCCGCCCGCTGATTGGGGACCAGCTTGGCCGGTCAGCGCACCAGGGGCGGGGCCCACATTTTGCGGCGCTGTCGTCCGTCTGCCGCCCGGTCGGTTGCCATGGTTACCGGTGATCTGATGGGACCGAAAGAAAATCGGCGATGTCGTTCACATCGCGTTGTCATTCCTGCGACAGGGGTGTCCGTTGATATGCTGAGAGCATTTACATTGACAGTTGACGTACATGTGCACACAGCTGTGTCAGTGTGTGGAGGTCAGACAGGAGGTACAGGAGCATACGCCTACTTGCGTAATGTTTCCCTTAAATGCCTCATGGTAGGCGTTTTCTATCAACCATTGGGCCCAAGCGGGTTACAGATATTCTAAAGTGTGTTCAGATCCAGATCTTTTTATCGTCATGTTGCGCTGCTGTTGGTACCATGAATGGCTTACGTCTGCCATGGATAGGCATCCATGGATCCTACAGGCAGTTAAAAGTCGGCAAAAAGTTGTGGGAAAGTTGTGGTTGGAAAAAAGTTGGATAGGCATCCATGGATCCTACAGGCAGTTAAAAGTCGGCAAAAAGTTGTGGGAAAGTTGTGGTTGGAAACAAGTTGGAAAGTTGTGTTGGCGCCTCATGGTATTTCCGTAGTCCAAATCGCGTTCATGTTCTATGTTTCCTTTTACACGAGAGCACCGTGCTGTGATGGTACTGCGTCCTGCAATGCTCTTTTTGAAAGTAATGTTGAATGAGCAGTGATCCTTGAGCTCAAAGTCTCCACTAGGTGCGAATGCGCAGAACATTGCGGATGTACAAAAGCGACGCACTAATCTGCAGGAGACGATCGCTTCCGCTGTAGCCATGTGTACCTGACGGGGATGATCGTGGAAGGTTTGGGTTGCATTTCCAATATGTATGGCGGCCTGGGCCATTCTCCCTTTCTTCCCCCAGGGGTTGTTCGGGTTTCCAACGGTCGAACTGTTTCAGGGTACATACGGCCAACTTGTCTTGAAATTTTTGATGAGATTAGTCAGATGTTGCAAACTTAACAACATCGTGACCTTTAATAGCCTTATTTGGGAGATGTATCCAGAGTCGATATCAACGTGCTACATGTGTTGGAGACTATTGGAACTGCCCTCTAGTGCAAGGTGACCGAGTTGGGGTGCACCATGAAATGTCAGTTATGGACGTGGTGAAAGGATGAAGGCGCGCGCGTGATGGATCGTGCGATATTTCCAGTGGTCCCGCAAGCGCTTCTTAAAGCTGTTATATGAGGTGTCCCCGTCGCGAGATTTTTGGGAGGGCCTTTTGCGCAGCTCGCTGCCAGGGTGAATGCCATTGTTTTGTTAAGATATTTGTAAAAGTATGGGTGCTTCCATGATGTGTTGGCGACTGCTGTCCTGCAAATGTCTTCTTACGTGAAGACTCGTGATGGCTCGTGTGCTCGCGGTCATGAAGTCTCGCCAATACATGGTCATTTTTGGAGGTGCGCCATTGTAAACCGCCCCTGCCATGATTTCAGCAGTCGTGTCGACAGCCACCAACGTCACTCTCTCGTCCGCTTACGGTCCTTTCCATTCCACCTGGCCGTGGGCAGATGCGTGCCTGAATCTCAAAGGTGGATCCAGGATCCCATAGGCCCCATGCTTGTGTTGGCCTGGGATCTTCCGGGCGTCTCCAGGCACATATCTGATCGCGGGCGCTATGATCACCGTTCGGAATGAACATGTAGGTCGGCATTCCGCGTGCCGCCTGGCGTCTCACCAACTCGGCATCCCCGTGCAAGCGTGCGAAACGCGGCCGGGCGCCACTGGATTTTCGTGGCGTTGCCTTTTCGTTTCGGTGATGCACAGTGGAGACGGGAATTCTTCCCGCAGAAACGTCAGCCGTACCCAGGATGCTGATCTGCAGGTTTGTACTCCAGCGCGTTACTGGCTTGACAATTACTTTTGCGACGTGTTGCTTTGCATCGTCTCGAGCTCCTACGCATGTACGTTTGGCTTTCTACGAGGTTCTGCTAGTTGTACATATGGTTTCACTGCGTTTTGTGAACTGGAGTTTCGGAACGATTTCACACTACCGTCACCTGCAGAATACGGTGGCACGCGGACACCAACGCCAGCCATGTTTCATACCGTCTAACCGCCTGCGGGGAATCAGTCGATCCACGAGTGCTATCCGTCCCCTAGCTTCAGCAGCTCAACTGAACCACGGTTGCTCGGAGGCTTAACCGGCCGTGCCGTCCCCGCCTCCGCATGTGGCCGTTAAGGTCTGCACCCGTCCCGCACGTGGCAGCGCACCACTAACTGAGACGGCGCGGGCGACAGACGAGGACCATTCGGACGGCGAGCACGCAGCCCGGCCGCCGCCGCCTGCCTACCCCGAGTGGAAGGTGGTGGAGATGGTGGACCTGACGCTGCTGGATTCCGACGCCGACCGGGACGGCTACGTCAGCTGGGCCGAGTTCCTCACCACCAGCTCCAGGATGTAGCGTGCCTCGCCGGCGTTTGGCGGACGGAGCCGTGGCAAACCAAGCACTTATCGTGTGTGTCTGGATCGATTAGGAAATTTCGTGGACTTGTGTATTGTCGCTACGGGTGAAATTTCTTATTCCGTTGGGGGAGAGGGTCCAGCCCCCCTCCCTTTGAGAGTGGGCCAGACCCAGAGAGAACCTCGCTTGTTGGCTATGTTGAGATCAGGATGCATCTTGTTCATGTTTTTCACTGTTCATCACCCAAAAGAAATTCATTTTAGGGAACCACGCCCCTGGCTGTCGCACTATGCTTACGATCTGAGATTGTTCTAGTTGGCTGGGAATTAGCTTAGTGCATGGTGTCTTACGAGCATGATCGTGTCGAGGATATGGTAGGTTTTTTTCGGTCGGGTGTTCCTCGGAGCCGGGAATTTGTTTTCGCTAAGCTTACGCCTGTCATGAGGCAAGTAGTCATGGTACGTACATACCAACGACGTGACTTATTAATGATAATGATATCATCCACCTCGTGAACTTAATTTTGTCTCGTTGGCACGACTTCCAGCAAATAAAACAGGAAAATTATCTGTACCTCCATCTGTCCATGGAATGTGTACTCATATGTATAAACACATACACTTCAACACAAAGGCAACATTAAACTGACTGGGTACTGGTTGCCTATCCTACAAAGTTCGTCCCATCATCCACTCCACGGCGTACATGTTCCTGCTTCGCACTGCCAACAAAAATTTATACAGCACATGTCCTGCACACGCTGCCTGTCGCGCGTACATGGATGCACAGTGGGCATGTTAATCACATGCAAACTGAAAAAGCAATGAGATTTCACCTGCTGACGAGAGAAGCACGGAATACGGACGAACCCACGAATGAAATACACATATTGCAGTCACAGGTCATAGAAAGGTCAGAATCTGAAGGAGAGATTTCCAGTTGCGGCGGAGATGGCGCGATGTGCGTCAGAGCGCGCTGTACAACATCTACACATCCTCTGTCGACCCGTGGCAGGCACGGCTCAGCTGGCCGGCCGGTCACCTACTCGGGCTTGAAGTGCCCCCACTCGCGGTTCATCAGCAGCAGAATGTTCTTCTTCAGGTCGGGCCCGATGAGCGGGTTCATCTGCGCCATGTAGCAGTAGAGCCAGAACATCCAGCAGACGACCGCCGTCAGTATCAGGCAGCTCTGGGTCACGCCCCGGTTCGGCCCCTTGCGCACGAACAAGGGCAGCACGCCGCCGACCGCCACCCAGAACAGCGTCACCACCACCAGAGGGACTGCAGACGCACCCATGACGGCGGAGGTCACCTGAGGATAGTGGAACACAGCGTCATGGCAACCAATAGGGCCACAATCTCCGGGGGTACCGCAGACGCGCGCCAAGGTGAGGCTGTTGGTGGGCAACAGAACGCAAGGCCCCAGACAGCATCATAATGACAACCTGGGAGAACCAGGCACTCTACACAAATGTGAATCCTTGTCCCCTCATGACAGGCCTAGAATACCTGAGATGCTCAAGACTACAATAACAAAAATAATGCAGGTATGTCTGCTTTATTGACTGGGGCAGTTCCAGTGCTTATCCACTGTGCTCAATCAGCTTTTATATATATATATATATATATATATATATATATCATATATAGTGTTTATATATCATATTATATAATATATATATATATCCAGTAAATTTCATGATTTATTTCATGGTGTCCACAGTGATACCTGCATCCACCCAACTAAGCACAGCTTATGGTCAACCTTCCTTCATATCTGTGTCATTGACCACAACTTATTAGCAAAAGATCAGGTTTTGAAACATGGGTCTTGGTCAAACAGGGATGGGAACTCAAGGGTGAAATTGATGGAACTGTTCTAACTACATTTAAAATTGAAACCATCAATAGGCCTTAAGGCCAGACAAATGTCTGTATCCCAAGAGTGGATCAAGGATCCCATAGTCTCATGTTAATGGGATCCAGCAATGTTTTTTGGGCTCTAAGCACAAGTCTCATTGAATCCATACAGACAGAGAGTGAGAGCCCTTGGTAAAATACAGGCACATCTTTCTTTTGATGTAAAAGTGTATGTTCTGGGACATCAATCAGTCCCTATGGCATAATACAAAATTGGTCAATCTCTGCACAAACAGGCCAGCATAATAAGTATCAGAAGTGGTGTCACACACTTGTGCATGCTTTTACTGGGTCACCTCAGACTTTCAGAGACAGAGGTCCTGGTTTGCTAACTAACTGCCTGCTGCAAAAACATTCAATTGCAGGAAGCATGACAGCCTCCTTCCCTTCAATGAGTGCTGTGAAATGTAACAAGCATAACTGAAAGCTTATCTTATACAATTGGAGGTCTTCTGAAGGAAGGTTAAGACCAAGATTTCAGAGAACAGGGGGCCACAATAAATGCACTGAATACTGACATACTTGTCTAAATTGCCATCTTAGTTAGCTATCAAAATAAGATAATTTCAGTCCTATTATGTCTTCAAATAAACCCTCATAGGCCAATGTAGAGGTTCTACCAGAATTAAAACAAAATAACAACAAAGAATTGTATTTTAACAATATAGGAAATACATGTTTTAACATGCGCCCTACAGCAGACATTTCTATTCTACCCTAGTCGAGCTGGGCAGATCCAGCATGCAGTCTTGGAGAGACAACAATACTTCACCGCCATCCATGCAGCCAAGTTCAAACTGTGGAAACACTGGTCACATTTTCTTCAGACCAGCACCAGCATGTAGTAAAAGTATGTAGTTGTATTACCTGTTCTGAAGCTGGTGACATAAGGTCACTGTCTTCACCTTCAAAAACTAGATAATCCACTTTAGCACATTGCAGCCAAGCCCAAAGTTGGAAACTGCTCAACCAATCTGCTTGGAACCTTTATCAGAAGACAAAGAAGATATGATTTTATTTGGTTAAAGGGTTTGCAAGTTGGGACTTGGCTGTAATGTCCTAGTGCTTTGTGCAGTTTTTGAAGGTCAAGATAATGACCTAAGGGCACCAGTTTCCAAACAGCTGATGAAACTGCATTCTAGCATGTGATTGGTCCTGGTTTAAAGAAAATCTAACTGGTGGTTCCATAGTTTGAACTTGGCCGCATGGATTATGCTGAAGTAGTGTTGGCCATCTTGGGGACCAACACAAACTTATTGTGCCACTCAACTGTGGCAAATCTAGCAAAATGGCTTCACAGTACATATATATATATATATATATATATATATATATATATATATATATATACATATATAGTTCTAAAATATTTTGCTTTGCACAGCCCAGGGTATTTTGCCACCTTAGATGCAAGGGGCAGAATACAAAATGCAAGTTTTGGGATAAAAATTCCTCAACTGGGAAGCTAGATAACATTATTTGTAGGCAGCTCATGGTGCTTTGGGGAAGTCCTGCTGTAATGCTGTGGTGCATGCAAGACAAAGAAGCCTATATCTTCCTGTCTGGATAACCTGAGGATGATTGCATAACCCCCTGTAGCAAGACATCCATCAATTTAATTAGAGTGCTTAGATCAAAAACACTAAGCCAATACCAAGCATTATGCTCGCACCAACTTTTATTGCTTGCTCTGAATGGGTGAACCAAGTACAAACAATGCCACACTAGACACACCAGTGTCAGCATGGTGTCTCTGGACCCATGACATTTTACTTTGTGCTAAAAGATTGTGATGCATTTATAGAAGCTATAAATTTGTTAACAGAAAGATACAATACCAAAAAATGGATGATAAATTCAGTGTAATTATGGCCCATTTTGAGAAGAATCAACTGTCAGTGCCAATAAGCAGAGATAAGATTTAGAGAGTGCTCCTTGTTGTAAAATTATTGACCTGCACCATTTCAGTCATGAATGGACCTACCCACTTATCTTGACTGGTCTGCAACCTTTTGCTGGCTGGCACTCACATGCATCATACTGAGATCATGCCACATTGCACTGAATCTCCAAAGTATTCTTTTGAAAGAATGTGCTTCTAACCATTAAGACTTGGGGAGTATTCGCGCATGACTTATTTTAAAACATGACTACTTTGAACCCTTGGCTTTTTACAGATGGAAATGGTGGTGACCCAGTAATTAACTTGTAAGTGGTTTCATTTTCAGCGTGCATGTACTTAAATTGTTAATGAGATGATGATGTTGAACTTTTCATACGACAGCCAGTCTCCAGCCCGCTCCAAAGTCAAATGGATGTAGGAAACTGGTTTGTAAGCCCCCATCCTGGTAGCGGCCATAACGCCGTGAAAGTCAAGACACGGCTAGTTCAGAAACTTCTCACATACCTCAATATCAGCACAAGTAGCAAAGAAACACAAACAACACGGCACAACTCACTTACTAGAAACCCGTCAACCTAGTCCCCTTCCGCGACAATACGTTCCCAGTGGATGATCACGGTCATGTGATGTACTGAGACATAGTGATGGAAGCCATTGGGTGTGTTTACTGTGTTCGTAGCAGATCGGAATATATATGGTGGATAAAATGTTTTGAAGAAATATCTGTATAGGTAAAAACTATTTATGTCTTACATTACCTCCATTGATTTGATTTTTTCAGTTCAAATAGGTCTCTGAGATTAAGCCTACCAATATTTCATGAAGAGTACCTGTACAGAACGCATTTCAATGAGCTTGCACCTACCCTAGGGCACAGTTCAGTCAATTAGGCAAAATCCGCAAAGAACGTTGGGTTGCAACATGTCTTTCGCTGTCAACTCAACAGGGAATCGAAACTGCCCGAAAACGAAGGATCGCATGGGCTCTATATAAGGTGTTTATATACGGGCAGAGAAGCGATGCAACGAATCCAACACGGGGATCGAAGTGTTCTGCTAAGATATAGTGCACTGAGAGTCAGCAAATTGTAGAGAAAACCAATTTTTCAGGTGTATCACCGCGGTCGTCCTGTTGAATGTTTTAACTAAGGGCGAGAGACATACCACCCACAATACTCCCACATCCATAGGAATGCATCAGTTTCGGCGTAAGTACAACAACTGATATAATTTAGAGCACGTTCAGTACATGTGACGAAACTAGCGTTGATGCAAGTTGTGTTACGCAAGGCGGCCGACGGTTGGTACGAAAGACCAGAGAAGCACTGCCAAAGCGACAGCTGTTTGCAAGATAGCCTGACCTCTTTGCATAAAAATCGACGTCAGCAGTCTCTGGATGCTCAACAAATTTATATTTGAGGTGACAAAGAAACACGCTACCAAAATCTGGGCACTAGCACTGCACTGTCAAAAAATGGTGTCAAGATGGGCACTAGCACTGCACTGAACCATCTCAAGCTGTCCCTGCAGCATTTGGCATGTAATCGGCAGTTTTTCACGTGGTATCAGCAGCATGCCTTCAATGGCGACCTTGCCTACATTCTGCCGTCGAACTCACCCTCACGCCATTAATTCTCTAAATCATGACCACGTCCGGCTACACCCACTCCACCATCTGGGACTGAACGGCGGAGATAACGAACACATCAACTGCGTTTCAGAGAATTGTATTTTGCAGGCTGGCAAGACAACTTCTACATACGAGCCAATATATGCCATATTCGAGAAGGTACATCCATGGATCCCCTAAATCGGGAAACACACACGCGCAGCTGCGGCCCCGGGACAAGTCGGGCGCAATCCCCGGCCACTTCCGGCGCCGCACTCAGACGCCACGACACCAACAGTTGAGTATTTCATCGTTTCGCGCCAGCAACAACGCAGTGGGCCCGCCGGCCCGGACAGACGATCCGGCCAAAACAGAGAACAAGGCGCGTGGCCAGCTTGCGGCCCGACCACGGAAAGCACGGTGCGGCTCGGCTGGCGGGGCCCGCTCTGCCAGAACAGGTACCACACGCCGTCTAGCGGTCGCTGGCTAGCGGAGCCCACTCTGCCAGAACTGATACCACGCGCCGTCTGGTGGCCGCTAAGACAGACGTTGGAGCAGTAGGAGACAGGTCAGCGAGCGACAAAATGAACAGCTGGTCATGCAAGGAATGAAACGCAGGGATGATGATAGGACAACCAAGAGGAGGGAGGCAACGTCCGGAACCAATACGATCGTCAGATCTCTATTATCGCGGGCGGAGTACAAACCCCAATCAAATGTACTGTCAGGCATTTCCGGAAAGAAGCAGTGCGTCACAACAGGTGCGCAAACATCGCGAGCCACCCTGCGCCGCCCACGCAACAAATCAATCCTCTTGCCCCACCTGGAACACCTCACAAGTCAGTCGTTGTTGCAGCGTGACCCTCCTCACCCGAGGAACACAAACAACAGCCTGCGGGCACCACCGGCTCCACGCGCCGGCTCGCCACCGGCCGCCGCCGCCGCCGCATCCGACGCGCTCATTTAGAGTGAGCAGCTGGAATGGCGTCTCGGCGGCCGGCGCGGGGCCGGGTCCAGCCCAGCTCCGGCCCGACCGCGGAGACATCCAGACACGCGTCGGCAGCACGCACGACGACCCCCCTAGCGGCACTCCGCACCACTCCCGGCCCAGCGGCCAACAACGCGGCGCCGCCGCCGTTCGCAGTCCATCCCCAGCGGCGGTGAAGCAGGTCACGTTTTCCGACGTAAAATTATGATTATCGCAAACGTTGCCGTACCTAGCCGGAGGTAGTTCAACCAATCACCCACTCAGACTGCCGGATAAAACGCGCGCGCGCAGGCCAGTCTCACACGGTGTGCCAACAGGGCACCGGGCGGGGCGGGCCGCGTCGGACCCGATCCGGCCCGCACACGGCCCCGGCACGCATGCCCGATCGCTAAATACGCCTCGCGTATGCACAGAAAACAGCTACCTACGCTCTCTCGATGTTGCATATATACACATATACGCTGTGGACAGTTGCTCGAATAACGGACGAGCGACAAATTACCTACGATTACCTGCGTCCGCCGCGCGAGCGGCGCTAGCACGCTGCCATCACCGGCGTTTGAGTTCGTCGGCTCACTGCCGGCTATCCGCCGCGGCCGGTGCCGGGCGGCGCACGTCCGCGGCCGGCGCAGTATCACAAGGCGTGCGCGCGGCCGGCCTGCCGTCCCAGCAGTTACAAGATGGCGCACGACACCGAGCAGCACCGGCTGCTGCCCGCTTTACTCTTCTGGCGCGGGTCTGCAAGCGAGACGAACGGCGTGAGAAGCAGGTCACCAAAGCCAGTGACGCGAAGGTGGGCGCGGTATGGCGCGCCACCAGGCTGTGAGGGACAGGGGCTGTTCAGCCTCGCTGGGAGCTGCTGATTGATCCGCACATGTGACAGCCTGCTTCATCCATGTACATCAATATGACGGAAGAAAAGCATTGGCACAGCTCGTTAGGGCATTGGTTCACAGCTGAGATTAGAGCAATTTCCGCTGCTGTGGCAGAACAGATGCACTTAATGGCTAACAATAGCCTCAATAGGTCGTGTGTAATGATTCACAATTCTTTCTGAGCCGTATTGATCGTTGCTACGCCTGGAACTCATGAGATTCAGCATCAGGCAGTGCGGGAAGCATAGCGCGAGCTGCAGAACAATACCTCCGCAGCCACGCTGTAACGGTACGGGTGACAAATGAAAAAAAAATGTGGGAGAGAGCATTATCGCTCACCCTAGAGTGAGGACACAGTGATTAATTCATCTTCACAAAGAACAAACCACATCAACAGCAATATAAATGGCAAATGGACTACAGTTTAATCGTTTTTGGGCTAGTGAACTTCTCATGTCATACTGCACGACGGAGAAAAGATCCACAGATGACCTTGAACACACAGCATCTGGACTGCTTTCCAGAGCTTTTACTCATTTCCAAAACTATCTATTCATTCCATGTGTCTGTTGTTCCCATGTGTACACCTTTGCTCCAGCGGAGTAGCACGTCAACAAGCGAGGGTTCGCAAAATCAGCATCACTGGCGCCGGGCCATACCTTGTGAGTTGGGCTCCGGCAGCGTCTCGCGCGGCACCAGGTGCATGACGGTGGTCTTGCCGAGCGGCAGACCCAGCGCGCCCAGCGTCACGTTGTTGTGCAAAAATCGGCCCTGGTAGATTAGCCGCAGCACCTCCGCCTTCGCCACGGCCTCCTCACTCCAGTCTGTGGACATTGGGACACAGGCTGATATCAAAGGCCTCCTCACTCCAGACTAGGGGCATCAGGACAAAGGCTCCTAACCAGGGTCTCCTGACATCAGTCTGGGCACATTGCGACATTACAATAAGAAAACCCCACTCTAGAATGGGGGTCAGGCCCGAAGATCCGCCATGGCAGTGTGGGCACAACACCAATCTCTTTTAGAGATGTCTTGAAGAAGGAACTCTTTTAAAAGAAGCCTTTTGGAGAACTTTTTTGGTGGCATGTCTTGCAAGAATAACATGACAACCAAGTCATGTGATAGGCATAGCCTGTAGCAAGGACCCCGCAACCACCACTCCTGTATTGCAAAACGCATTCAGTGTGTTTATTTGCTTTTGACTTCAAGCTAAATCGCATCAGGCTTACAGTACATAATCATCTGCAGACATGTGGGCTGATGAAATCTATAAGCATGTCTGGCGATGCATGTTTTAAATAAAACATTTGTGTTACTCGTCGCCCAAAAGAAAACAAAACGTTGATAATGGTACAATTCAGAATAGTCACATATGACAGTGTCATTCATTTGGGATGATATTTTATGGTCTTTACTTGTCAGGTCACTTGCTGAAAACAGCTGTAGTGCTTCCAGCAATTTCTAAACGTGTTTTTGTAGCACTAAACCAACTTCCTTTTTTACCACCAAACATTCCAGTCTGAATCACATGATGCTAAGAAATCAATCCTAGCCGCAAACACCTATTCTGCCGACACTACATGCCAGTCCACAGTGTGCGGCGCTAGTGGTCAGGTGTCCGCCCCTCCAACAACGGAGCTCCCGGAACGGCCACCCGTCCATGCAGGCGTGACCGTGCAATGTGACTGTGGTGAACATGCAATGAAGGATCAGCACAAAATAAAATACCTAAATTGAAGAACCTACCCAAGAAAAGGAAAGTTCACCTCATACATGACTTGTGGTCCTACTCCTGCTTACCATAAAGCTTCAGCTCAGGTTTTAGCTTTCAGAACTCAGCTTTTAGAGTCAACACTCCACTCAGGTAATGCTTGGCACTAAGCATTATGCTGGTCACTTCCCTTCGACGCAAGTGTCGACCACTTTTCGGCCATTTCTGACACGATTCAAACCACATGTCAAAACCCTACCCCGGAACCACGTGTACATCATCCGCTCCCGAAACGGGCCGAGCCGCTTACCTTCGGGCCACGTGTCGAACACGAACTGCGCGATGTCGCCGGCCGAGTGGTATGTGCCGAACAGGAACTCGCGACTCTTGCCGCTCACCATGATCAGCCGCAGGTTGATCTGTCGCCGGGGAAGAGCGCACGTGACTTAACGACGGCGCTCGCGCTGCTCCGAACCGCCGACGGCCAGCCCCTCGGTCACACAGACGCTGAACAGGTGCTATCTGGTTCAACTGGCGCGTCAAATCGCAGTCAGTTGTCAAATCATTTGGCAGAAAGCTGATGGCTGTTGGCACGTGGCTGGCACTGGAGTAAATATGAGATCTTGAAAGTTGGCACATCGACAAATGGCTCTGGGTCCTGGAGTGGAGATAAGAGACTTTGCCAAGCAAGCAAGTGCAAAGAAAGCTTTGCAATGTTTGGAACTACTTCAAGCTACCATATTTCATTTTGATACCTATTTTATATTTCACATGAGGTTGCAACTCCAATCACAAAGCATTCTCAAATATCATGCAGCTGGTCACATCAAAAGAAGAATACAACTTATTATGACACAATCAGAACATAAGCTTCTGATGACTGCTTTTTTTTCTCCCACGAAAGGATGTGGTGCCCATGAAATCAGTGGTATGCCTCTAATATGTTGCAACAGCTCTGGGTGCATTATTTATCATCAAACAAGGGCTGAAAGGAATATAAGTTTATCCATTGCAAACTTTGGATTTCTTGATACTATATCCCAACCCATCTTTAAAGCAAATGCCCAGAGAGCATATCATCAGCATCCATTCTACAATGGAAGTACCAATCAGTTCAGGCATTACAAGGACCCTACACTAACAAATGCATCTTGCCAAAATGATTGTCAGAGCACCAATGGTTCCAACTAAATTACCTACAACCTCAACCACAGCATCAGGCCACCCCTCACAATGATTAGTAATGCCTGCTGGTCACGCACCTTGTCAGCTGGTATGCTCTTGTTTCGACTGGAGCCCGGACGAGACATGGCTACTTTGGCCTCTGTTGGCCGCGCCGTCCTTGAGGGAGACTGCGGCAGGTCGGCAGCCTGCTCGGCTGGCTCTGCCTCCTGCTGGGACAGCTCTGCAGGCAGCTCGCCTGGCTGTGCGGGCTGCTGGACTGTGGCCGTTGGCAGCAGGGTAGGCACGGCCGGCGGCGGGCAGCTAGTTTCCTCAACGGGATCCAGGGTGGCTCATGTGGGTTCACTTATTGATCCTGTGGGCCCATTAGGAGTCAGATAAATGAATGCCGCTCAAGGGTACACTGCACTAGCCTCCCGAGGATGCTGCACACCAGCATTGGACAGTTCACTGGGGCACTGGATTTGAACATGAATATGCCATAGTCATGGAGATAGAAAACCTATCTGCCCAATGTCACCTGTTGTAGTGTCTTGTGAATGTGCTGGCATTAAAAAACAGCACAAACCATTTTGTTTTGATGCATTTCTGGGGTCCAAGCTTATGCTAAGCAGTGCTCACTGCCATAAGAACAGCTCCCTGGAATTTAATTGCAATTCCAGTATGACAGCAAAACTTCTGGCAAAAGTTGAATGTGATGCAATCCTCAGCATGGCACACTGCACCCTCTGATGTTATCTGACCTTGAGCAGCAGCTACCATAAGGGCAGACTATCCCAGTGAGTGGCAAAACAAAGGAGCACCACAGTGTCTTGAGGCTACTCTTTGCACCACTGGTGGATTGGAGGGCAGGTGCTCATCTGCTCTGCCACTCCCCAAACTTATGCACAATACTTCACCTGTTTGGGACTTAAAAACACTGTTGTACATGACCCTGGCCAGGGAGTCAATGCAGCAGCAGAAATGGTTATTTCCCCTTTATAGACCAAACCTCCCCTACATAGCTAGCATATACTGCATCTATTCACCAACATTGAGCCTGATAATATATTTTCCTCAGTGCATGATGCTGACAGCTGAGCTGCATTAATATGTAGTCTTTACCAATAATTCCCACTAATCCCCTTATCATGGCCCAGCACAGCTCTATCATTGCTCTCCTAGATAAATGCCACCAGCAATATTATTGCCAGATGCCACAAAAACAGTGTGGAAAGGGAAACAGCTTTCAGTGACCAGCCTGCTCATAACTTTTTATCTACTTTAATATTGGTTTTCAAAAATCTTAATGACTTTCTGCAAACCATTACTTTGCCAACCCTAGCTGAAATTGAAAAAATCAAAATTTACACCCACATTTTTACTTGCCATCAATAGGCTGACCTTAACACACTTCTGGAACTTAATATTTCCAGACAAAACACCCAACAAATAGCCCTCAATCAATGTAGCACAAGGTACGATAACCTAATGATAATGATTTGGGGTTGTAGGGTGCATCAACTGCTGTAGGTCATACAGCACCCATACAATGACCTAATAAAAAATTAGATGAGACAAGCTCCGTTATACCATTTGGTATCCTTTAAATATAAGATGCTCTAGGAGCCATAATTTCTGTTGTAATCAAATATGCTCCTTGAAATGACAATGACCTAATAAAAAATAACATTTCAAAGAGCATATTTGATCACAACAGAAACTGTGGCACCTAGAGCATTTTCTTATGCTTAAAAGGATACCAAATGGTATAACTGAGCTTGTCTCATCTCATCTGATGTTTACTTCAATATCTTCAAGTGTCAGACATTTCTTTCAAAAAATTTCAAGCTCACTCTCCCCTGATAACACACACATTGTGTTAGATGGAATCCTCACAATCTTTGTAATGCTGGGATTTTTTTTTGCCAAAGGTTTTGGCACAACATATAATTGCACCTTATTAAGATTTTGTACTACCAAAACCCCACCATCTGTCCATCTAAACCACTGACAAAATGTGTTCAAACTGATTTGATTGGTGCTACATAAAAACAGTTAAAAGTTAAACAGGTTAGTAAGGTGACTAGGATCCAACTTACCAAACTGCTACCTACATCATCAGAAAAACCCTGAAATCAAGCTTTAACAAATGACTCAGACACACAAATGCCATCAGCAACTTTGATCATTTTGAAGATACTTAAAAACATCACCATAATACGAACAGTTTAAGCAGGTCACCACACCACGCTTAGGTCACGAACTGGTACACAATATAAAATCAGCCCACGGGTTGCAAAGTGACTTCAGTTATCAAACAAGCCAAGCCTCGAATCAGTTTCTTACAGTGCGAATCGTTCCATGAATATCCCATGCTGAGATTAAACCACATAAGAGAGATCTTGAAATGAATGCTCAGAATATAACCAAGTAAACATCTACTTGACCACCATAAACAAATAAAACATGGCGTGCGACTTTTCCCTTGTCACAGTGCCAGCTTTAGTTCTCTAAAATACCGCAAGAGGTGTGGGTAAGGTCATTTTGATGTATAGCTAAAAGGAGAACAAAAGCTGTATTTGGTTACTGAAGGCTCGATTATATATTTTATCATATAATATTAATATAATATACTTAAATAAATAAAAAGTACCTGACTATTATGCAAGGTTTGGTTTTATATAGCTCCGTGTGAAAAATGGCGGCGCACATAGGAAGGACTTTCTGCTTTAGGGCTTTTTCACATTCTAAGGCCAGTCCTTGGAAGGTTATTAAATCAACGAGATGGATAACGGGAGTGACGTCGTTGGATGGTGAGTATACTATTTAATTAACCACTCACTATGTCATGATTTGGTGTCCTGAAGACATTCTTGCTGTGCTGACTTCGTACCACATGCGCCGTGTAAGCGTTCGTAATTTCTTCCGGCTTCTGCGTTTCTAAATCATAGTTGTGCTACTTATCCATCATCGGTATTATTTTTTTTGCATCTGTGCAAGACAGACAGGATTTGGGGTGTATATCCTACACTTTGAGTGCCAGCAAAAATTTTGGAACGGGTGAAACACACTCAAAGACAAATCCAACTATTAAATTGACCTTTGCAGCCACTGATAGCATGTTCAAAGAGTTTTTTGGGGGAAAAATCTTACTTTTTAAAAAGTGTGTTGTACAGGCCATTTGTGTTTTTTTCAAAGGTATTGTTTTAGCAAGCACATTGTCCATGGAAAATTGTAGCTATCACCTTAGTTAATCTCTCCCATTTAAGTTACATGGAATTTTTAAAATATGTGATCTCGTGTCCTACCCCACGATAAAGCTCACTAAAACATTAAAATGCCTATCACATAATTGAAATTCAACCCTTGATTTTTACCACTAACATATTGAGAAGGACATCTGGAGAAATGACACACTCCCTGATTTACTGTTCCTGTGCCTGTGTTGCTGATTTACAAGTAGTCATTGGCTTGCAAGAAAAATTATGCAGTTCTACATCTACTTGAGAAATAAAGGTTGTTTGTGCCACTAACTTGGCCTTGACTTAAAGCTCAAAACATCACTTGAACATGTGGAAAGAGGTCCATCACCAGCATGTCTTCCTGCCTGCAGCATCATCTGGACTCACAGAAGAGCAACAACAAATACAAAAGCTTGCCCTAGACTTTGCAAAAAATGAAATGGCTCCTAAGATGTCAGAATGGGACCAACAAGTAAGTTGATGCTTGCACAGGGCTTAAAGACTTTGTCCTCTGGTAAGGCAATTTCCCCTGGCTTAAGGTTCTGATGCACTAAAAATAGCACCCTGCGAGATGGAGCTCTGCCATGGTGCACAGGTATAAATTTTGTAGTTAGTTAACCTTTGCTTTATTTTGTATGTTCATTTCTGCCTTAGTGTATTCTCAGAGGCTCCCATTAGATCTAATATACCAAATAAGCCTGGGCCACGCAAATTGACTACAGTTATGAGACATGCCAGCTTTTGAATCAGTTTCCTATACTATGAATTGTTCCATTAATGTCCTATCCTGATTTTGAATCAGGTAAGAGAGATATTTAAGGAAATCTTCATGGAAAAGCTGCCATCAAACTGCATGGCATTTGTGTGTCTGTCAATAATGAATGTGACCTGTGAAAGGTCAAACCAGTTGACACAACCCAATTAAGACTTTCTAGGCCCCTTTTGGCATATCAAGTACCAGGTATGCCATAACAATGTTAAATGCAGGACTGCCTTGGTCTTGAACAATTTTTGGACTGGTATTAGTGGGTATGGGTACAAATCACCTGTGATAGATCATGTTGGGTCAAATGGGTGAAGGCTGTTATATATTATATTATAGTTTGTAAAGTTACTAGAATGTCATAAATCAAACAAACTACATGAGAATGATGAGAATGGGGTTCAAAGGATATCTTCGAGCTGTAGAAAGGTGTCATTAGGATCTAAGCAAGATGATCTTCTAATGGTCAAATTTTGTCACAAAATTCAAAGGTTGATCTACCGTGACCATGGATGGCCTGCCCCTGCAATAGCCACCAGGATGTTAATTTTGCACTGCAAAGTGGCCAAGACTAGACAAGAAGTGTAAGAAAACACTTCAGTGTGCACTTCCCGCAAGAAGTAATTTTTGTTTGTCACCTTTGAACGAAATGTCAGTGACATAACCTCGAGAATGGAGTCATACTTCACAAGCCGTCGATGTCAAAAAAATTCAAATCTGCATGAGTTGCATGAAAATTTGTACTCAAAACTGATCAGAAGTTATTTTGGAGCAATATTAGGGAGGCTCCTGAGCGCCCCTCCCCTCATGGGGGTAACTTAAAGGGCCAGTTCCAAACTTGGTTACTGGTTTTGAGCTGCAAGAGCTAGTTTCTGACCTACACGCCTGCGAATATGTACAGGCTTTTTCGGGCGGACTATTTCAAGGACATCAAAGCCTCCGTGACGCCATAATAATGATTTTCAAATTGTGTTGTTCCATAAGACATGTGTCGATCAAGACCACGAAAAATTTGTCGATTCGTTCATGTCTGGCGCCCGCGACCACAATTTCCAGATATAACGGCCGTCATTTGGCTCTATCAGCATTGTGCAAGATGCGATGGCGCAATCAAATGAGAACGTATTGAAAGGCACATTTACTAAACAGTGATATTTTGTGGTCTTGAGCAGTCTTTGACACTTAGAAGCAAATTTGTAGTTACAGTTAAACTTGCTTATTCATGCCTGCTGCTTGCCGCAATGTCTCGAAATGTGGACCATTCCCTTGAAAGGATTTTTGTCTCGTGTTGCTCCAAAAAATTGGTGCCTCAATATACGATCGTTTGAATAGTTGCTGCTAACCTATCTGTGTCAGAATTTCCCCTGTAGCTGAGGGGCTGATTCACTTGTAGTATTTCAACTTGCCGAGAGGTGGCGGTGTTTACTGGACCGTGTTTGCTGGACCCAAATATCGTTGTATGATTATGTGTTGGCCCTATCTCGTGCCATTCTTGCACATTTTGCCGCGAATTTGCATTTTTCACCGGCATTTACATGCGTGGTTATGAAGTTTGCCTTACGGTATTCGATTCTTAGCCTTGTGTCCTTCACAACCCGTCCCACTGGCAGAATTTTTGCATTATGTAGCACAAAACGTGATTTGTATTTGAAACTTGCACTGAAAGCAACACACTGGTTGATGGCCAGCTGAAGTCTGTTGATGCCAGAAATTGTGCAGACGTACGCCACGAATGACTCAATGATCATATTCTTTTTGACCTTGGGCAACACATGGCCAGTGAGATGGCGGTGTTGGTGTAACGTGTCTTTTTTGTGTATGCCCGGATGACCTTGAAATAGTCTGCACGAAATAGTCTGCACAAGCTCAGGGAAGAGCGTCAAGCTCAGAATCTTGTGTCTTGAGTCTTAAAAGGGCATGGCTGTGGACATTCAACCCCCATAAATGTGTGGAACACTCCATTTAAGTAGCTGAAATGTGCATGCATCTAGGAATTACATCGGCGTTTCAGTAAGGGAAAACATCTTGACTGTGAAACAGGAAGTCCCAAGTTATCTACTCTGGATGGCCTGTCGATGCCCAGCCGCCTCATGCAATAGCTCAATCTCGTCATCGAGTGGTTTGTTAAGTCCAAAGTCCGTTTGATCACCAGTCATGAAACATAAAGCCAACCGCGAACTCAACACACCAAACTTCGATTTGTTCTTCTCTGACAGCTAACGGAGGGCATCACATAACCCCGATAATCCGGCCCGATGTGTCGGAGACGAGACGGCTGTCCTGCTGCCTGCCGTCCGCCGGGGTACGGTGACGTTCACTGACCGTCGGCTGCCGCCCCGCCAGGAGGTGTTCCCGGTGGAGACGATGCGGCGCGCGGCCGCCCCTCGGCTTCGGCGCAATCTACGCGCGTGAGGAGCACGGCGGCACCGGACTGTCGCGGCTGGACGCGTCGCTCGTGTTCGAGGCGCTCTCGCAGGGCTGCGTCACCACCACCGCCTACATCAGCATTCACAAGTGAGAGCGGCAGACGGCGGCGGTGCAGTTTGCGGTCGTGGTAGTGTTGATGATGGGACCGCACTCCTTTTGTGGCGTATGCTGCTACCTCTGGCGGTCTACCCATGCCTGTAGAGCGCACGCCGTGTTGGTTGAGTGTTCATATACACGTGATTCCCCGGATCGAGGATCGCCGCCAAGTCATTCTTTGGGGTGGTCGAGGGCGGCCAGCTGGTCGTGCTATTCTTGCTGTTTTCGGCAGCCAACCTCTGCGCTAGGCTGCGTCGAACGGTGTGGCTCAGCGTGGAAGAAACATCTTCATGACTTTGACTGTTTTTTGTTTTATAAATGTCGTGTTGTCTAAATAGCTAAATGAACTTTTAAGCCGGCATGCTTACTATATATTTGATTTGCGTATTTTCCGTTTGAGTGCTGGCTCCGTTCTTACGCTGCAAAACGCCACGGTATCAGGCCGAGCTTACCCGCTGTCCCAGCTAATTGGGACTGACTGGGAAAAGCGACGGGCGCCCAGAGCCACCGCCGTCCATGCCCGTGTCTGACGCCCCATCCTCTGTCCCACTGCAGCATGTGCGCTTGGATGGTGGACGAGTTCGGCTCGACCGAGCAGCGCGCCCGCCTGGCTGCCGTCGCTCGCCTCGATGGAGCGGCTCGCCTCGTACTGCCTGACGGAACCGGGGTGCCGGCTCGGACGCCGCCTCGCTGACGACGGCGGCCAGGGCGTGACGGCGACCACTACGTACTGAACGGCTCCAAGGTAGTTGGCCGCTTGGTTCTGCGGCGCTGCTCGATGGCCCGGCGGCGGGTGGCGTCTCCAGAGAACAGCGCCTCGCCGGCGGCGGGTGGCTTCCCCGGAGGACAGCGCCTTGCCGGCGGCGGGTGGCGTCCCCGGAGGACAGCGCCTCGCCGGCGGCGGGTGGCGTCTCCAGAGGACAGCGCCTCGCCGGCGGCGGGTGGCGTCCCCGGAGGACAGCGCCTCGCCGGCGGCGGGTGGCGTCCCCGAAGGACAGCGCCTCGCCGGTGGCGGGTGGCGGCTCCGGAGAACAGCGCCTCGCCGGTGGCGGGTGACGTCTGCAGAGGACAGCGCCTCGCCGGCGGCGGGTGGCGTCCCCGGAGGACAGCGCCTCGCAGGCAGCGGGCCGAATGCCCAGGTTTTTGTGTTTCTCCCCGGAGTATTGTTAGCGCGGCCCACGTGCGTCCTATCCGAATGCTAGTGGACTGTGCGCCCCAGCCCCGGCGCTGGTGCCCCGAATGACGGCCGATGGTTCCGATGGCAGGCTTTCATCAGCGGCGGCGGTGAGACGGACTTGTACGTGGTCATGTGTCGTACCGGGCAGCCGGGACCGCGCGGCATCAGCTGCATCCTGGTGGAGAAGGGAACACCCGGTAAGGCACGCCACTCCTATTTCTGATGCTCTCCGCCCCGGCGCTGCTCGACCCCGGCGCCTCCCGTTTCCCGGCGCTCCCCGTCCCGGCGCTTCCCGTCCCAACGCTCATTGTTCCTGACGGTCTTTGTCGCCGTTGGCCTGTGCGCCCCGTTCTAGTGCCATTAGGTAGCTGACTGGCCAATGGACTCCATTGTTTCCGGTCACAGGGTCGGTTTCTTGTTGGTCTCATAAAGTGAGCCTGTTTTGACTGAAGTATTCAGATGCTGTAATGGGCCAAATTCAGTAGACGGGCTCTGAAGCCCTCGCAACGATCTGAAAACCTTCAGAAAATAGAGTATTCCACGGGGTGATTGAGCAACCAACGCTTTGCTGGTGGCGTGTCTTCCGTTCCTACTCGGACATGTTGTCAGACGCCGGGTGAGATAGCTGTAAAAGCGTTTTAAAGGTTTCGGGAATAGTTCGAAATAGCTGTTTCAAGTGTTAAACAACTGGAAGCTCGGAGTTCCTGTGCCGAATTGCGAGCTGTATTCGTTTGAGGGTGACTGCCTAGTTCGCTTATCGAACGTGCCCGTGTCACTGCCCAGGCCTCGGCTTCGGTAAGAAGGAGAAGAAGATGGGCTGGAACGCCAGCCGACTCGCGCAGTCATATTCGAGGACTGCCGCGTGCCGGTCGCCAACCGGCTGGGAGCCGAGGGGGAGGGTTTCGGCATCGCCATGAAAGGCCTGAACGGAGGCCGCATCAACATAGGTGGGCGAGAGCAGGTTCGGGTGTGCGTGTGAAGCCGGCGCTGGAGTGCGGTGTGCTGATTAAATGCGTGTTGTGTGAACGATTTTCCTCCGTTTTGCGGTAGCTTCAAATGCTCCGATCGTATAAATCAGGAGGCTGCCTGGGATAAGATACGCGCCGTCTGCCTGACTGTCATGTCGGCGGGCTGCTAATATGGAGCGCGGGAATCGCCGTCCAGCTGTGTGACAGCGCTGTGAATGAGACCCGCCGTGTGCCCTCTGACGGGTTGTCAGCCGCTCCCTGGAGGCGGCGGCGTGACCGGGACGGTGACCGGGCGCGGAGGCCGGCGCGGGCGGTGCTGGTCTCGAACGGTGTGCCGTGCCGTCTGGTCGGCTTCTGATTAGCGTTACGTGACGTCTGTTTTGGCGTTGCTCACAGCGTCGTGCTCCCTGGGCGCCGCTCAGGCCAGCCTCGACTGTGGCCAGGGATCACGTCCTGGTCCGCAAACAGTTCGGCAAGCCGCTGGCCGACTTCCAGGTATGCGTCGGACCACGCTGTCCATGGTGTGCTTGCTTGGTGATGCTGGTGCGCACTGCAACACCTGTACCGGTTCTTGGTGGAAGCGCTGTGTTGAGATCGTCCTCTGCGCTGTGTCTGACGTTCCCTGTGGCTGGGTTGTCCTTTTCATATGAACAACGAAGTAGGCTGGTGCGACTCGCGTCACCGAAACTCGTCACTTGTCGGCCTTCAGGTGTTGTCACGACATCATCAGGCTGGTGCATGTGGACCTCCCCGTCTGTCTTCCGTCGACAGCTGACTTGTAACGTGGCCGCCGACTGACCTGACCTCATCCGACCTGACGTGACCCGACCGTTCGGTCCGCAGCACAGCCAGTTCGTGCTGGCGCGCGCCGCCACCGACCTGGTCGCCTCGCGGATGATGGTGCGAAACGCGGCGCTGGCGCTGCAGAGCCAACATCCGGACACCGTGGCGCTTTGCTCCATGGCCAGCTGTTCGCCACCGACAAGTGCTTCGAGGTGCGTGCTGGTGGGGGGGGGGGGGGGGGGCGGGGGGGGTGTGGGGGTGGCGGACAGGGTGACGCGGTTGATGTGACGGGCCCCGCGTGCACTGACCGGTTGTGACGATCCCCGGAGCCGCGCTGGCCCCGGGTGACGCGGCGGTGTGACCGTCCGCGTGCGTTAGCCGGTGTGACGATCCCCTGAGCCACGCTGGCGGCCGGGTGCCTTGGTGGCGCGTGACGGTGCCCGCGTGGTGCTGTAGCCGGTGTGACGATTCCCTGAGCTACGCTGGCGCCGGGTGCCCTTCTGTGGCGCGTGATGGTGCCACGCTGTGGCGATCCCCTGAGCTTCGCTGGCGCCGGGTGCCTTGGTGGCGCGTGACGGTGCCCGCGTGGTGCGTAGCCGGCGTGACGATCCTCTGAGCTACGGCTGGCGCCGGGTGCCTTGGTGGCGCGTGACGGTGCCCGCGTGGTGCGTAGCCGGCGTGGCGATCCCGAGCTACGCTGGCGCCGGGTGACTTGGTGGCGCGTGGTGGTGCCCGCTGTGGCGATCCCCTGAGCTGCGCTGGCGCCGGGTGACTTGGTGGCGTGTGATGGGGCCCCCCGCGTGCGTTGTCCGGTGTGACTATCCCCTGATGCTGCGCTGGCGCCGGGTGACGCGATGGTGTGATGGTGGCTCGCGTGTGTTGGCCGGTGTGACGATCCTCTGAGCTGCGCTGGCGCCGGGTGACTTGGTGGCGTGTGATGGTGCCCGCGTGCGTTGTCCGGTGTGACTATCCCCTGAGCTGCGCTGGCGCCGGGTGAACTTGGTGGCATGTGATGGTTGCCCGCGTGCGTGTGTCCGTGTGACTATCCCTTGAGCCGCGCTGGTGCCAGGGTGACTTGGTGGCGCGCATGGTGCCCGCGTGCGTTGGCCGGTGTGACGGCCCCTGCCCAGGGACGCCGTGCGCGTGCTGACTATCGGCGATGCGGTCTACGTGCGGGACCTGCGGGCGGTCGCGCGCGGCGGCGCGGCCTAGTAGCGCGCGTAGGAGCCGCAGACCATGTCCCGGAGCTGACTGACGTCCCTCTGTCGTCAGATCGTGAACTCGGCGCTGCAGCTGTTCGGCGGCTACGGCTACCTCAAGGACTACGGCGTCGAACAGCACCTGCGCGACATCCGCGTGCACCAGATTCTGGAGGGCACCAATCAGGTTATGCAGTTGCTGGTGGCGCGGCACGTGCTGAAGGAGTAGGCTGACGAACGGCGGCGGCGGCAGCTGTCCCGTGGCCAGACGGCTCCGCTCGCGCTGATGGTGGCTAGGACGATGCGGGCTGACGGAAAAGCAGGCTGTGCTGGGAAGATCAACCGGGGACGGTGTGCAACCGACGTGCAATGCATTTTGTTCACTTAATGTTGTGAGGCGCTGATAGCGACGTAGTGAGGGCCCCGCTGTGGCCTGCAGATATTGGGTATCTTTTTTCGAGAAGGGGGTGTCTAGAGGTGTCTGAAGGGTGTCTAGAACAATGTTAACGGAGGTGTTGTACGACACGTTATGCTCATACGAAGATCGGGTCAGTTTGTTTTGTCTCGTATATAACTTTGAGGCAAAGACAGGTACTCATACATTGTACGCTGAGTAGATTTGTGATATGTGCAACCTATGTCTTTATGTAGATTTAGTTGACCTGTGTTGTCTTGGTGGCAGAACATTACATTTGTATCAACAGTGTGTTGATCCGCATTTGTGTACGGTGCGAGGAAACAGTGATGATTCCTGAACCTTGGTACCTGTCGTCGGTAAAGGCTTTTGGGTAAGGTTCGATTGGATGTGTCTCGCATGCCTTTGGATGTTGGTATCACGTTTTTCCTGAAATAGTTGGGAAAGCGAGGGGCCGCTGAACACAATTTGGAATAGTTACCAACAAAACCCAGATATTCTGCATAAACCCCATTCGCCTGCATTTGTTGCAAGGTCCAGCCTTAATGTATGTATTTGAAAAAAAAACAAAGTGCCAAATAGCGGGCGTAGGCGTAAACGGTAGACAGATTGTTGTGGAAGAACATTCGTGTAGCGGTATGAGATATGTGGAGTAATGCGAACACCTTACTTTGAGCGTCAGCCGGATGGGTTTGTAGCATGAATTTCACTCGGCAAAAGCTTCGAGTCTTCATGGCGTGCGGATGAACGAAGACCTCAGATTTGACAGCCTGTCTGCGGTTATTGGCGATGACGCATCCGTCCCGACGCACCCGCCGGTCATGTGCCACGCACGGGACCGCACGTGCCAGTATTGCGCAACAACGAACAAGCCGATCGGTTATCATAACATCCCATCCGGGGCGCGACACACTCAGGTGCTGAGGCTATACGGCGCACCTCATCCGAGGCAGGCGCCTCTGTACGTGCGAAGAGAACCCACGGTGCTCCAAGCCTCCGTTGAGAGACACACGGCAGCCCGACCCAACAGGCATGTGACGCATCAGCCGCTGGGCGCCCGCGACGCTCAGTGGAAGATCTCGACACTGATGACGTCGCGGACGGCGCGCTAAAGAAACGCGGCCCATTGTCTTACCAAAACTAAGTGTGCGTGACACGGTAGCTCCATACGCCTTCCAACCGACCTGGCGCAACTGCGACAGACAGCAGGTTGTCGCGAGCTCCGAACCGAGAATCGGCATGACGCTGTGGGGTACACCGAGGCGCCTCCGCTTGTGCAGTGAAAGACCACGAGGACCACGTATAAACCTCTCTTCGCTCCAGACAAATATCAGCCCATCTCGTTCGTTCCGTGAGACTCACAATCCACTAGCCAGCGGGCTGAAGACTGGAATCGGCCGGTAGCAAAGGCAGGATCCCCGGACCAGTCACCGCTGTACGGTGGACTAACGGCCGCGGACAGCGGTGTAGCTGTGGGTGAGTTTCTGATGACGCGGTGGAGTGACGTTGGCAGTCTGGTGGCGTCATTCTCAGGTGACGATGTGGTGACGTCAGTCATCTGCTGTCGCTGGCGTGTGCGACAGCTGGTAATGACGGACGATCAATGGTAACGTGACAGTGATGGCCTCTATCAGCGGGCTGGGGTATTGGTAATGCAGTGGTTTGGCTCGAACGTGTGGGAAACCAGAGGCGCGGGGTTGGGATCCCCGCGGTGGCCACCCTTCCTGCCAGGGCGAGAGGCATGAGCGACGCCGTAGAGATCGGCTCAGCAACTGAGCGCGTCGTAAAATCACAATGACAGACAAACCCTCGGGCTGATCATGTGATATTCAAAGTAGCAGAGGGCAGAAAGCACTTGCACAATTGCGGCCGTTCGTTTTTGGCAGTGACCCTTATCTGTAGGCTAGTGAAAGAACGCTAAACTCGTGACCGGAGGATCCCAGTTGGAGTCGCGGCAATACCATGGAGAAAATTCGGGTAGCGGCGCGTACATTGCTGAAAGTCGCGAGCCATCTGGCGTTGCTCACGACTCAGTAGCGTTTGACAACGGCTAGAGGACTAACGTCGTGCAGATGTTAAGTAACACACCGCGAGAGGACGATGACCAGACCAGTTGTTGGCAGCGCGAATCAACGTTAGGAATAGGGCCCAGGGCCCGCGAAAAGAATGAAATTTGGCACCCCTATCGGCATGAAGCTCTTCCATTACCCGGGTTTACAGAGGTCGCGTACCAAGCTCTGCTTGTCGCGTAAAGTTCTTAAACTATGTATTGCGGGCTGCTGAGACAGTTCGATGTCAAAATGACGCGATATGGCTGACCTGTATGGACAGTAGCAAATCAGCGTTGCTATGGCTCGTTTTCCGATCGCCTTTCTCTCGTAGGGCAGCACAGCAATGTGTGGTGTGGTATTGAAAACAGATAAGGAATGCCCGAGCCTGTTCAAGGGGGAGAGGAACTTAACGGCCGACCAAACCTGTTAACAGCTCCATGCTCCGAGGCTATGGCACCGATTGGCATGACACCTTTACCATTCGGTGCCGCGTCATCAAAACCTATCTTTTCTGGAACATTGTGACCCTGGGTCAGGTTATAAGTCACCAATAACAAAAAAAAAAAACACGAAAAAATAGTGCTGCAGGCAACCCCATGTTCCTAGTCTATGGCACCGACTACTAATTTCTGGTGGTTTCGGCTGTTATCGGTGATTTTTGACCTGACTCACGGTCATCATGTTCTAGAAAGGATATGACATGGACTATGGCGCATCGCTCGGTGAAGGTTTCATGCTGATCGGTGCCGGAGGCTCGGAGCAGGGAGTTATCTGCAGCTATTTTTTGTGTGTATTTTTGGTGACCCTTTGACCTGCGACTAGATCAACATGTTTTGGAAAAGATACGATATTGAATATGCCACGTCTAGTGGTGAAGGTTTCATTTTGGTCGGTCATATAGACTCAGAGCATGTGGTTGCCAGCAACCGATTTCGGAGGTTTTGGCCGTTGTGGGTGATCTTACCAGACGCATACCCACCTTATTCTGGAAAGGATAGGATACCGGCTGGGCGCATTGGTCGGTGAATGCTTGTTGCCGATCGGTCCCATAGGCTCGGAGCATGGAGTTGTCGGGAAACAAACCTCACTTCAAGTTCATGCTCTGCAAGATGCAGGATATCGACTACGGCGCGTCGATTGGTAAAGGTTTTATGGTGGTCGGTGCCGAAGGCTTAGAGCGTAGGGCTATCTGCAACTATATGTTCTGACTTGTCTGTGCTTTTGGTCACTTATGACCTGATCAGATGTCACCATGCTCTGGAAAAATAGGTTATTGACCGAGCTCACAAGATACGAGATACTGTACAAGCACGCATAGGTTCGGAGCGTGAGGCCAGCAATAGGCCTGGCCAGCCGCTCAGTCCCTCCTTTCGAGGTGCCAGGCGGTTTGTCGCGCTCTGTGGGCAGGATTGAGGCTGGGTCCACTGAGGGACCTCTTTCGCGCCTTCGCGCCACCAGGTGGCGGTGCGGCGGCATGGTGCACCCGAGCAGGCACTGAAGCGGCTGGCGGCTGGCCGGTCGATAATTGTCAAGTCCCACAACGGACCGCCCGGCAATTTTGACCCTCCACCCCCAATCTGGTGCAAACGTGGTACGTGTGCATTTGAGGTAAAAAAAGGAGCTGTAGCGACCGTCTAATGGCTTTCGGGACCATTCTCACGCATAACGAGACGCCATTTCGGCTGGATTGCTCCACGTCTAGTAAGGCACCTCCCTTCAGGTTAGGTCTAAAACTGGCCAAAACGGCGCAAACATGGCACGTGTACACGCATGCGATACATGGGGACATGTGTCGACTATTTTATCCCTTAGGTATTGAATGTGCCATTGTGCAAGCAGTCTGGCTGGCCGGTCGAAAATTGCAAGTCCAATAACGGACCTCCCGACAAATAACGTGCAAGACCACCGAAACTTTTGCAAACGTAGTATGTGTGCATCTGTGGCTCATTGGTGCCCGTCCAAAAATATCTCTGCACTACGGTCATTACATTTTAAGATAAGTTGTGCGTAATATATATATATATATATATTATATATATATATTAATATATATATATATTATATATATATTTAGAGTGTATGTGCTTACTTTTTCATTTATTTAATTAACTGAAAACTATATTACTGTGCACAGTCATGTGAAGCGTAGGAGTGCTACGCATTCATACACATAGAGCTCACTCATTTTCTACAGATCATTTTAAGTGCTGTTATTTTGAACCTTAGTGTTTTAGAGCAACATGCAAAATAAACGTGAGTTGGCTGCAACTGCAACCGCAACAACCATCAAAATCAGGCATGGACTTGATTCCTCGGTTATGTACCTACGGTTAGCCGGCTGGGCGATGTAATCAGGTGATGGCTGATGACCAATGCAAAATTTTTCCCTCGTTGTAGAGGAGTACAACTTGTCCTAGCATTCAAGATATGTCAAGAACATGATGCACTAGTATAATAAGTGTCCCACTCAAAAACCAATGGAAATGACATTGCGACGTTGGCGTGTAAAATTACGTTTAGCAACCGTGCGTAAAAAAACGTGGGGGATACATAACGTGGGGGATACATAACTGGGTACGTGCCTACCCTCGCCCGGGCGGCCGCCCGTCACTCAGAGCACTTTTGACATCGAAATACGACAATGTCATTCCAGAAAGTGAGATAATGATAAAAAACAAACATGAGTGCGTCATACACGTGCACGCGTATGTCGCCCGTGCCGTTTTGGCCGGTTTTGCATCCAGCCTGTAGGGAGATCTCTTACTGGACTAGAGCAATCCAACTGAAGTCGTGCCTAATATTGCGTGAGCATGGACCCGAAAGCGATGGCACGGTCGTTAGCAGCTCCGGCATTTGGACATCTATGTGCAACGTGCTACGTTTGTACCAGTTTGGGTGGTCTTTCACCCTACTTGTTTTGGGGCTCCGTGTTGGACTAGAAACAATTTTCGATCGGGCGGCCGTCTGTAACTCAGAGCGGCTTTAAAAGAGAAGCCTAACAATGCCAGTCACTCCAGACATACAATGGCCGACACATGCCACCATATGACGCATGCGTGCACACGTGCCGCGTTTGTGTCGTTTTGGCCGGTCTTGCATCCATGCTGCGGGGAGGTCCCTGAATGGACTTGGAGCGATCTACGTTGGAACCCAAAAACGATGAGATGGTCGGACGGTTCTGTGTACGCACGCGCATACACACCTGCTACATCTGTAAAAGTTTCGATTGTCTTGCACGTAATTGGCCGGGAGGTCCGTTGATATACTAGCAATTTTCAACCGGCCGGCCGCCAGCCGCCCAGACCGCTTGTACAATGGCATATTCAATCCCCAAGGCGATAGAATAGTCGACACATGTCTCTAGTGTCACATGCGTGCATACGTGCCATGTCTGTGCCGTTTGGCCGGTCTGAGGCCTAACCTGAAGGGAGGTCCCTGACTGAACTTGAAGCAATCCAACCGAAATGGCGTCTCCTAATCCGTGAGAATGGTCCCGAAAGCAATGAGACGGTCGTTACAGTTCTGCTTTTTAACCACACACGTATGCGCTTTACGTTTGCACCAGATTTGGGGTCCAAGTTGCCGGTGGTCGGTTATTGGTCTTGACAATATGGACCGGCCGGCCGCCAGCCGCTTCTCTGCGCCTGCTCGGGTGCACCTTGCCGCCGCATCGCAAGCCGCGGGCGGCCGCTTGC
>NW_023596767.1:0-78138 GCF_011947565.3 Pollicipes pollicipes | reverse complement strand
ATTTATTTCATGGTGTCCACAGTGATACCTGCATCCATCCAACTAAGCACAGCTTATGGTCAACCTTCCTTCATATCTGTGTCATTGACCACAACTTATTAGCAAAAGATCAGGTTTTGAAACATGGGTCTTGGTCAAACAGGGATGGGAACTCAAGGGTGAAATTGATGGAACTATCCTGACTACATTTAAAATTGAAACCATCAATAGGCCTTAAGGCCAGACAAATGTCTGTATCCCAAGAGTGGATCAAGGATCCCATAGTCTCATGTTAATGGGATCCAGCAATGTTTTTTGGGCTCCAAGCACAAGTCTCATTGAATCCATACAGACAGAGAGTGAGAGCCCTTGGTAAAATACAGGCACATCTGCTTTCTTTTGATGTAAAAGTGTATGTTCTGGGACATCAATCAGTCCCTATGGCATAATACAAAATTGGTCAATCTCTGCACAAACAGGCCAGCATAATAAGTATCAGAAGTGGTGTCACACACTTGTGCATGCTTTTACTGGGTCACCTCAGACTTTCAGAGACAGAGGTCCTGGTTTGCTAACTGCCTGCTGCAAAAACATTCAATTGCAGGAAGCATGACAGCCTTCTTCCCTTCAATGAGTGCTGTGAAATGTAACAAGCATAACTGAAAGCTTATCTTATACAATTGGAGGTCTTCTGAAGGAAGGTTAAGACTAAGATTTCAGAGAACAGGGGGCCACAATAAATGCACTGAATACTGACATACTTGTCTAAATTGCCATCTTAGTTAGCTATCAAAATAAAATAATTTCAGTCCCATTATGTCTTCAAATAAACCCCCATAGGCCAATGTAGAGGTTCTACCAGAATTAAAACAAAATAACAACAAAGAATTGTATTTTAACAATATAGGAAATACATGTTTTAACATGCGCCCTACAGCAGACATTTCTATTCTACCCTAGTCGAGCTGGGCAGATCCAGCATGCAGTCTTGGAGAGACAAATACACACTTCACCCGCCATCCACGCAAGTTCAAACTGTGGAAACACTGGTCACATTTTCTTCAGACCAGCACCAGCATGTAGTAAAAGTATGTAGTTGTATTACCTGTTCTGAAGCTGGTGACATAAGGTCACTGTCTTCACCTTCAAAAACTAGATAATCAACTTTAGCACATTGCAGCCAAGCCCAAAGTTGGAAACTGCTCAACCAGTCTGCTTGGAACCTTTATCAGAAGACAAAGAAGACATGATTTTATTTGGTTAAAGGGTTTGCAAGTTGGGACTTGGCTGTAATGTCCTAGTGCTTTGTGCAGTTTTTGAAGGTCAAGATAATGACCTAAGGGCACCAGTTTCCAAACAGCTGATGAGACTGCATTCTAGCATGTTATTGGTCCTGGTTTAAAGAAAATCTGACTGGTGGTTCCATAGTTTGAACTTGGCTGCATGGATCATGCTGAAGTAGTGTTGGCCATCTTGGGGACCCAACACAAACTTACTGTGCCATTCAACTGTGGCAAATCTAGCAAAATGGCTTTACAGTAAATATATATATATATATATATATATATATATATATAAAGTTCTAAAATATTTTGCTTTGCACAGCCCAGGGTATTTTGCCACCTTAGATGCAAGGGGTAGAATACAAAATGCAAGTTTTGGGATAAAAATTCCTCAACTGGGAAGGTAGGTAACATTATTTGTAGGCAGCTCATGGTGCTTTGGGGAAGTACTGCTGTAATGCTGTGGTGCATGCAAGACAAAGAAGCCTATATCTTCCTGTCTGGATAACCTGAGGATGACTGCATAACCCCCTGTAGCAAGACATCCATCAATTTAATTAGAGTGCTTAGATCAAAAACACTAAGCCAATACCAAGCATTATGCTCGCACCAACTTTTATTGCTTGCTCTGAATGGGTGAACCAACTACAAACAATGCCACACTAGACACACCAGTGTCAGCATGGTGTCTCTGGACCCATGACATTTTACTTTGTGCTAAAAGATTGTGATGCATTTATAGAAGCTATAAATTTGTTAACAGAAAGATACAATACCAAAAAATGGATGATAAATTCATTGTAATTATGGCCCATTTTGAGAAGAATCAACTGTCAGTGCCAATAAGCAGAGATAAGATTAAGAGACTGCTCCTTGTTGTAAAATTATTGACCTGCACCATTTCAGTCATGAATGGACCTACCCACTTATCTTGTTGACTGGTCTGCAACCTTTTGCTGGCTGGCACTCACATGCATCATACTGAGATCATGCCACATTGCACTGAATCTCCAAAGTATTCTTTTGAAAGAATGTGCTTCTAACCATTAAGACTTGGGGAGTATTCACCCATGACTTATTTTAAAACATGACTACTTTGAACCCTTGGCTTTTTACAGATGGAAATGGTGGTGACCCAGTAATTAACTTGTAAGTGGTTTCATTTTCAGCGTGCATGTACTTAAATTGTTAATGAGATGATGATGTTGAACTTTTAATACGACAGCCAGTCTCCAGCCCGCTCCAAAGTCAAATGGATGTAGGAAACTGGTTTGTAAGCCCCCATCCTGGTAGCGGCCATAACGCCGTGAAAGTCAAGACACGGCTAGTTCAGAAACTTCTCACATACCTCAATATCAGCACAAGTAGCAAAGAAACACAAACAACACTGCACAACTCACTTACTCGAAACCCGTCAACCTAGTCCCCTTCCACGACAATACGTTCCCAGTGGATGATCACGGTCATGTGATGTACCGAGACATAGTGATGGAAGCCATTGGGTGTGTTTACTGTGTTCGTAGCAGACCGGAATATATATGGTGGATCAAATGTTTTGAAGAAATATCTGTATAGGTTAAAACTATTTATGTCTTACATTACCTCCATTGATTTGATTTTTTCAGTTCAAATAGGTCTCTGAGATTAAACCTACCAATATTTCATGAAGAGTACCTGTACAGAACGCATTTCAATGAGCTTGCACCTACCCTAGGGCACAGTTCAGTCAATTAGGCAAAATCCGCAAAGAACGTTGGGTTGCAACATGTCTTTCGCTGTCAACTCAACAGGGAATCGAAACTGCCCGAAAACGAAGGATCGCATGGGCTCTATACAAGGTGTTTATATACGGGCAGAGAAGCGATGCAACCAATCCAACACGAGGATCGAAGTGTTCTGCTAAGATATAGTGCACTGAGAGTCAGCAAATTGTAGAGAAAACCAATTTTTCAGGTGTATCACCGCGGTCGTCCTGTTGAATGTTTTAACTAAGGGCGAGAGACATACCACCCACAATACTCCCACATCCATAGGAATGCATCAGTTTCGGCGTAAGTACAACAACTGATATAATTTAGAGCACGTTCAGTACATGTGACGAAACTAGCGTTGATGCAAGTTGTGTTACGCAAGGCGGCCGACGGTTGGTACGAAAGACCAGAGAAGCACTGCCAAAGCGACAGCTGTTTGCAAGATAGCCTGACCTCTTTGCATAAAAATCGACGTCAGCAGTCTCTGGATACTCAACAAATTTATATTTGAAGTGACAAAGAAACACGCTACCAAAATCTGGGCACTAGCACTGCACTGTCAAAAAATGGTGTCAAGATGGGCACTAGCACTGCACTGAACCATCTCAAGCTGTCCCTGCAGCATTTGGCATGTAATCGGCAGTTTTTCACGTGGTATCAGCAGCATGCCCTCAATGGCGACCTTGCCTACATTCTGCCGTCGAACTCACCCTCACGCCATTAATTCTCTAAATCATGACCACGTCCGGCTACACCCACTCCACCATCTGGGACTGAACGGCGGAGATAAACACACATCAACTGCGTTTCAGAGAATTGTATTTTGCAGGCTGGCAAGACAACTTCTACATACGAGCCAATATATGCCATATTCGAGAAGGTACATCCATGGATCCCCTAAATCGGGAAACACACACGCGCAGCTGCGGCCCCGGGACAAGTCGGGCGCAATCCCCGGCCACTTCCGGCGCCGCACTCAGACGCCACGACACCAACAGTTGAGTATTTCATCGTTTCGCGCCAGCAACAACGCAGTGGGCCCGCCGGCCCGGACAGACGATCCGGCCAAAACAGAGAACAAGGCGCGTGGCCAGCTTGCGGCCCGACCACGGAAAGCACGGTGCGGCTCGGCTGGCGGGGCCCGCTCTGCCAGAACAGGTACCACACGCCGTCTAGCGGTCGCTGGCTAGCGGGGCCCACTCTGCCAGAACTGATACCACGCGCCGTCTGGTGGCCGCTAAGACAGACGTTGGAGCAGTAGGAGACAGGTCAGCGAGCGACAAAATGAACAGCTGGTCATGCAAGGAATGAAACGCAGGGATGATGATAGGACAACCAAGAGGAGGGAGGCAACGTCCGGAACCAATACGATCGTCAGATCTCTATTATCGCGGGCGGAGTACAAACCCCAATCAAATGTACTGTCAGGCATTTCCGGAAAGAAGCAGTGCGTCACAACAGGTGCGCAAACATCGCGAGCCACCCTGCGCCGCCCACGCAACAAATCAATCCTCTTGCCCCACCTGGAACACCTCACAAGTCAGTCGTTGTTGCAGCGTGACCCTCCTCACCCGAGGAACACAAACAACAGCCTGCGGGCACCACCGGCTCCACGCGCCGGCTCGCCACCGGCCGCCGCCGCCGCCGCATCCGACGCGCTCATTTAGAGTGAGCAGCTGGAATGGCGTCTCGGCGGCCGGCGCGGGGCCGGGTCCAGCCCAGCTCCGGCCCGACCGCGGAGACATCCAGACACGCGTCGGCAGCACGCACGACGACCCCCCTAG
Source organism: Pollicipes pollicipes (assembly GCF_011947565.3). Taxonomy (NCBI): domain Eukaryota; kingdom Metazoa; phylum Arthropoda; class Thecostraca; order Pollicipedomorpha; family Pollicipedidae; genus Pollicipes; species Pollicipes pollicipes. The sequence continues at coordinate 73,341 of NW_023596767.1, read as the reverse complement.
CGGCACTCCGCACCACTCCCGGCCCAGCGGCCAACAACGCGGCGCCGCCGCCGTTCGCAGTCCATCCCCAGCGGCGGTGAAGCAGGTCACGTTTTCCGACGTAAAATTATGATTATCGCAAACGTTGCCGTACCTAGCCGGAGGTAGTTCAACCAATCACCCACTCAGACTGCCGGATAAAACGCGCGCGCGCAGGCCAGTCTCACACGGTGTGCCAACAGGGCACCGGGCGGGGCGGGCCGCGTCGGACCCGATCCGGCCCGCACACGGCCCCGGCACGCATGCCCGATCGCTAAATACGCCTCGCGTATGCACAGAAAACAGCTACCTACGCTCTCTCGATGTTGCATATATACACATATACGCTGTGGACAGTTGCTCGAATAACGGACGAGCGACAAATTACCTACGATTACCTGCGTCCGCCGCGCGAGCGGCGCTAGCACGCTGCCATCACCGGCGTTTGAGTTCGTCGGCTCACTGCCGGCTATCCGCCGCGGCCGGTGCCGGGCGGCGCACGTCCGCGGCCGGCGCAGTATCACAAGGCGTGCGCGCGGCCGGCCTGCCGTCCCAGCAGTTACAAGATGGCGCACGACACCGAGCAGCACCGGCTGCTGCCCGCTTTACTCTTCTGGCGCGGGTCTGCAAGCGAGACGAACGGCGTGAGAAGCAGGTCACCAAAGCCAGTGACGCGAAGGTGGGCGCGGTATGGCGCGCCACCAGGCTGTGAGGGACAGGGGCTGTTCAGCCTCGCTGGGAGCTGCTGATTGATCCGCACATGTGACAGCCTGCTTCATCCATGTACATCAATATGACGGAAGAAAAGCATTGGCACAGCTCGTTAGGGCATTGGTTCACAGCTGAGATTAGAGCAATTTCCGCTGCTGTGGCAGAACAGATGCACTTAATGGCTAACAATAGCCTCAATAGGTCGTGTGTAATGATTCACAATTCTTTCTGAGCCGTATTGATCGTTGCTACGCCTGGAACTCATGAGATTCAGCATCAGGCAGTGCGGGAAGCATAGCGCGAGCTGCAGAACAATACCTCCGCAGCCACGCTGTAACGGTACGGGTGACAAATGAAAAAAAAATGTGGGAGAGAGCATTATCGCTCACCCTAGAGTGAGGACACAGTGATTAATTCATCTTCACAAAGAACAAACCACATCAACAGCAATATAAATGGCAAATGGACTACAGTTTAATCGTTTTTGGGCTAGTGAACTTCTCATGTCATACTGCACGACGGAGAAAAGATCCACAGATGACCCTGAACACACAGCATCCGGACTGCTTTCCAGAGCTTTTACTCATTTCCAAAAACTATCTATTCATTCCATGTGTCTGTTGTTCCCATGTGTACACCTTTGCTCCACCGGAGTAGCACGTCAACAGGCGAGGGTTCGCAGAATTAGCATCACTGGCGCCGGGCCATACCTTGTGAGTTGGGCTCCGGCAGCGTCTCGCGCGGCACCAGGTGCATGACGGTGGTCTTGCCGAGCGGCAGACCCAGCGCGCCCAGCGTCACGTTGTTGTGCAAAAATCGGCCCTGGTAGATTAGCCGCAGCACCTCCGCCTTCGCCACGGCCTCCTCACTCCAGTCTGTGGACATTGGGACACAGGCTGATATCAAAGACCTCCTCACTCCAGACTAGGGGCATCAGGACAAAGGCTCCTAACCAGGGTCTCCTGACATCAGTCTGGGCACATTGCGACATTACAATAAGAAAACCCCACTCTAGAATGGGGGTCAGGCCCGAAGATCCGCCATGGCAGTGTGGGCACAACACCAATCTCTTTTAGAGATGTCTTGAAGAAGGAACTTTAAAAGAAGCCTTTTGGAGAACTTTTTTGGTTGCATGTCTTGCAAGAATAACACGACGACCAAGTCACGTGATAGGCATAGCCTGTAGCAAGGACCCTGCAACCACCACTCCTGTATTGCAGAATGCATTCAGTGTGTTTATTTGCTTTTGACTTCAAGCTAAATCGCATCAGGCTTACAGTACATAATCATCTGCAGACATGTGGGCTGACGAAATCTATAAGCATGTCTGGTGATGCATGTTTTAAATAAAACATTTGTGTTACTTGTCGCCCAAAAGAAAACAAAATGTTGATAATGGTACAATTCAGAATAGTCACATATGACAGTGCCATTCATTTGGGATGATATTTTATGGTCTTTACTTGTCAGGTCACTTGCTGAAAACAGCTGTAGTGCTTCCAGCAATTTCTAAACGTGTTTTTGTAGCACTAAACCAACTTCCTTTTTTACCACCAAACATTCCAGTCTGGATCACATGATGCTAAGAAATCAATCCTAGCCGCAAACACCTATTCTGCCGACACTACATGCCAGTCCACAGTGTGCGGCGCTAGTGGTCAGGTGTCCGCCCCTCCAACAACGGAGCTCCCGGAACGGCCACCCGTCCATGCAGGCGTGACCGTGCAATGTGACTGTGGTGAACATGCAATGAAGGATCAGCACAAAATAAAATACCTAAATTGAAGAACCTACCCAAGAAAAGGAAAGTTCACCCCATACATGACTTGTGGTCCTACTCCTGCTTACCGTAAAACTTCAGCTCAGGTTTTAGCTTTCAGAACTCAGCTTTTAGAGTCAACACTCCACTCAGGTAATGCTTGGCACTAAGCATTATGCTGGCCACTTCCCTTCGACGCAAGTGTCGACCACTTTTCGGCCATTTCTGACACCATTCAAACCACATGTCAAAACCCTACCCCGGAACCACGTGTACATCATCCGCTCCCGAAACGGGCCGAGCCGCTTACCTTCGGGCCACGTGTCGAACACGAACTGCGCGATGTCGCCGGCCGAGTGGTATGTGCCGAACAGGAACTCGCGACTCTTGCCGCTCACCATGATCAGCCGCAGGTTGATCTGTCGCCGGGGAAGAGCGCACGTGACTTAACGACGGCGCTCGCGCTGCTCCGAACCGCCGACGGCCAGCCCCTCGGTCACACAGACGTTGAACAGGTGCTATTTAGTTCAACTGGCACGTCAAATCGCAGTCAGTTGTCAAATCATTTGGCAGAAAGCTGATGGCTGTTGGCATGTGGCTGGCACTGGAGTAAATATGAGATCTTGAAAGTTGGCACATCGACAAATGGCTCTGGGTCCTGGAGTGGAGATAAGAGACTTTGCCAAGCAAGCAAATGCAAAGAAAGTTTTGCAATGTTTGGAACTACTTCAAGCTACCATATTTCATTTTGATACCTATTTTATATTTCACATGAGGTTGCAACTCCAATCACAAGGCATTCTCAAATATCATGCAGCTGGTCACATCAAAAGAAGAATACAACTTATTATGACACAATCAGAACATAAGCTTCTGATGACTGCTTTTTTTTCTCCCACGAAAGGATGTGGTGCCCATGAAATCAGTGGTATGCCTCTAATATATTGCAACAGCTCCGGGTGCATTATTTATCATCAAACAAGAGCTGAAAGGAATATAAGTTTATCCATTGCAAACTTTGGATTTCTTGATACTATATCCCAACCCATCTTTAAAGCAAATGCCCAGAGAGCATATCATCAGCATCCATTCTACAATGGAAGTACCAATCAGTTCAGGCATTACAAGGACCCTACACTAACAAATGCATCTTGCTAAAATGATTGTCAGAGCACCAATGGTTCCAACTAAATTACCTACAACCTCAACCACAGCATCAGGCCACCCCTCACAATGACTAGTAATGCCTGCTGGTCACGCACCTTGTCAGCTGGTATGCTCTTGTTTCGACTGGAGCCCGGACGAGACATGGCTACTTTGGCCTCTGTTGGCCGCGCCGTCCTTGAGGGAGACTGCGGCAGGTCGGCAGCCTGCTCGGCTGGCTCTGCCTCCTGCTGGGACAGCTCTGCAGGCAGCTCGCCTGGCTGTGCGGGCTGCTGGACTGTGGCCGTTGGCAGCAGGGTAGGCACGGCCGGCGGCGGGCAGCTAGTTTCCTCAACGGGATCCAGGGTGGCTCATGTGGGTTCACTTATTGATCCTGCGGGGGCCCATTGCGAGTCAGATAAATGAATGCCGCTCGAGGGCACACAGCACTAGCCTCCCGAGGATGCTGCACATCAGCATTGGACAGTTCATTGGGGACCTGGATTTGAACCTGAAATGGCCAAGTCATGGAGATAGAAAACCTATCTGCCCAATGTCACCTGTTGTAGTGTCTTGTGAATGTGCTGGCATTAAAAAACAGCACAAACCATTTTGTTTTGATACATTTCTGGGGTCCAAGCTTATGCTAAGCAGTGCCCACTGCCACATGAACAGCTCCCTGGAATTTAATTGCAATTCCAGTATGACAGCAAAACTTCTGGCAAAAGTTGAATGTGATGCAATCCTCAGCATGGTACACTGCACCCTCTGATGTTATCTGACCTTGACCAGCAGCTACCATAAGGGCAGACTATCCCAGTGAGTGGCAAAACAAAGGAGCACCACAGTGTCTTGAGGCTACTCTTTGCACCACTGGTGGATTGGAAGGCAGGTGCTCATCTGCTCTGCTGCTCCCCAAACTTATGCACAATACTTCACCTGTTTGGGACTTAAAAACACTGTTGTACATGACCCTGGCCAGGGAGTCAATGCAGCAGCAGAAATGGTTATTTCCCCTTTATAGACCAAACCTCCCCTACATAGGTAGCATATACTGCATCTATTCACCAACATTGAGCCTGATAATATATTTTCCTCAGTGCATGATGCTGACAGCTGAGCTGCATTAATATGTAGTCTTTACCAATAATTCCCACTAATCCCCTTATCATGGCCCAGCACAGCTCTATCATTGCTCTCCTAGATAAATGCCACCAGCAATATTATTTCCAGATGCCACAAAAACAGTGTGGAAAGGGAAACAGCTTTCAGTGACCAGCCTGCTCATAACTTTTTATCTACTTTAATATTGGTTTTCAAAGATGTTAATGATTTTCTGCAAACCATTACTTTGCCAACCCTGGCTGAAATTGAAAAAATCAAAATTTACACCCATATTTTTACTTGCCATCAATAGGCTGACCTTAACACACTTCTGGAACTTAATATTTCCAGACAAAACACCCAACAAGTGGCCCTCAATCAATGTAGCACAAGGTATGATAACCTAATGATGATGATTTGGGGTTGTAGGGTGCATCAACTGCTGTAGGTCATACAGCACCCATACAATGACCTAATAAAAAATGAGATGAGACAAGCCCAGTTACACCATTTGGTATCCTTTAAATATAAGATGCTCTAGGTGCCATAATTTCTGTTGTAATCAAATATGCTCCTTGAAATGACAATGACCTAATAAAAAATGACATTTCAAGGAGCATATTTGATCACAACAGAAACTGTGGCACCTAGAGCATTTTCTTATGCTTAAAAGGATACCAAATGGTATAACTGAGCTTGTCTCATCCCATCTGACGCTTACTTCAATATCTTCAAGTGTCAGACATTTCTTTCAAAAAATTTCAAGCTCACTCTCCCCTGATAACACACATGTTGTGTTAGATGGAATCCTCACAATCTTTGTAATGCTGGGAATTTTTTTTTTGCCAAAGGTTTTGGCACAACATATAATTGCACCTTATTAAGATTTTGTACTACCAAAACCCCACCATCTGCCTATCTATACCACTGACGAAATGTGTTCAAACTGATTTCATTGGTGCTACATAAAAACAGCTAAAAGTTAAACAGGTTAGTAAGGTGACTAGGATCCAACTTACCAAACTGCTACCTACATCAGAAAAACCCTGAAATCAAGCTTTAACAAATGACTCAGACACACAAATGCCATCAGCAACTTTAATTATTTTGAAGATACTTAAAAACATCACCATAATACGAACAGTTTAAGCAGGTCACCACATCACGCTTAGGTCACGAACTGGTACACAATATAAAATCAGCCCACGGGTTGCAAAGTGACTTCAGTTATGAAACAAGCCAAGCCTCGAATCAGTTTCTTACAGTGCGAATCGTTCCATGAATGTCCCATGCTGAGATTAAATCACAAGAGAGATCTTGAAATGAATGCTCAGAATATAACCAAGTAAACATCTACTTGACCACCATAAACAAATAAAACATGGCGTGCGACTTTTCCCTTGTCACAGTGCCAGCTTTAGTTCTCTAAAATACCGCAAGAGGTGTGGGTAAGGTCATTTTGATGTATAGCTAAAAGAAGAACAAAAGCTGTATTTTGTTACTGAAGGCTCGATGATATATTTTATCATATAATATTAACATAATATACTTAAATAAATAAAAAGTACCTGCCTATTATGCAATGTTTGGTTTTATATAGCTCCGTGTAAAAAATGGCGGCGCACATAGGAAGGACTTTCTGCTTCAGGGCTTTTTCACATTCTAAGGCCAGTCCTTGGAAGGTCATTAAATCAACGAGATGGATAACGGGAGTGACGTCGTTGGATGGTGAGTATACTATTTAATTAACCACTCACTATGTCATGATTTGGTGTGCTGAAGACATTCTTGCTGTACTGACTTCGTACCACATGCGCCGTGTAAGCGTTCGTAATTTCTTCCGGCTTCTGCGTTTCTAAATCATAGTTGTGGTGCTACTTATCCATCATCGGTATTATTTTCTTTGCATCTGTGCAAGACAGACAGGATTTGGGGTGTATATGATACACTTTGAGTGCCAGCAAAAATTTTGGAACGGGTGAAACACACTCAAAGACAAATCCAACTATTAAATTGACCTTTGCAGCCACTGATAGCATGTTCAAAGAGTTTTTTGGGGAAAAATCTTCCTTTTTAAAAAGTGTGTTGTACAGGCTGTTTGTGTTTTTTCAAAGGTATTGTTTTAGCAAGCACATTGTCCATGGAAAATTGTAGCTATCACCTTAGTTAACCTCTCCCATTTAAGTTACATGGAATTTTTAAAATATGTGATCTCATGTCCTACCCCATGATAAAGCTCACTAAAACATTAAAATGCCCATCACATAATTGAAATTCAACCCTTGATTTTTACTACTAACATATTGTGAAGGACATCTGGAGAAATGACACACTTCCTGATTTACGGTTCCTGTGCCTGTGTTGCTGATTTACAAGTAGTCATTGGCTTGCAGGAAAAATTATGCAGTTCTACACCTACTTGAGAAATAAAGGTTGTTTGTGCCACTAACTTGGCCTTGACTTAAAGCTCAAAACATCACTTGAACATGTGGAAAGAGGTCCATCACCAGCATGTCTTCCTGCCTGCAGCATCATCTGGACTCACAGAAGAGCAACAACAAGTACAAAAGCTTGCCCTAGACTTTGCAAAAAATGAAATGGCTCCTAAGATGTCAGAATGGGACCAACAAGTAAGTTGATGCTTGCACAGGGCTTAAAGACTTTGTCCTCTGGTAAGGCAATTTCCCCTGGCTTAAGGTTCTGATGCACTAAAAACAGCACCCTGCGAGATGGAGCTCTGCCATGGTGCACAGGTATAAATTTTGTAGTTAGTTAACCTTTGCTTTATTTTGTATGTTCATTTCTGCCTTAGTGTATTCTCAGAGGCTCCCATTAGATCTAATATACCAAATAAGCCTGGGCCACGCAAATTGACTACAGTTATGAAACATGCCAGCTTTTGAATCAGTTTCTTATACTATGAATTGTTCCATTAATGTCCTATCCTGATTTTAAATCAGGTAAGAGAGATATTTAAGGAAATCTTCATGGAAAAGCTGCCATCAAACTGCATGGCATTTGTGTGTCTGTCAATAATGAATGTGACCTGTGAAAGGTCAAACCAGTTGACACAACCCAATTAAGACTTTCTAGACCCCTTTTGGCATATCAAGTACCAGGTATGCCATAACAATGTTAAAGGCAGGACTGCCTTGGTCTTGAACAATTTTTGGACTGGTATTAGTGGGTATGGGTACAAATCACCTGTGATAGATCATGTTGGGTCAAATGGGTGAAGGCTGTTATATATTATATTATAGTTTGTAAAGTTACTAGAATGTCATAAATCAAACAAGCCACATGAGAATGATGAGAATGGGGTTCAAAGGATATATTCGAGCTGTAGAAAGGTGTCATTAGGATCTAAGCAAGATGATCTTCTAATGGTCAAATTTTGTCACAAAATTCAAAGGTTGATCTACCGTGACCATGGATGGCCTGCCCCTGCAATAGCCACCAGGATGTTAATTTTGCACTGCAAAGTGGCCAAGACTAGACAAGAAGTGTAAGAAAACACTTCGGTGTGCACTTCCCGCAAGAAGTAATTTTTGTTTGTCACCTTTGAACGAAATGTCAGCGACATAACCTCGAGAATGGGGTCATACTTCACAAGCTGTTGATGTCAAAAAACTTCAAATCTGCATGAATTGCATGAAAATGTGTACTCAAAACTGATCAGAAGTTATTTCGGAGCAATATTAGGGAGGCTCCTGAGCGCCCCTCCCCTCATGGGGGTAACTTAAAGGGCCAGTTCCAAACTTGGTTACTGGTTTTGAGCTGCAAGAGCTAGTTTCTGACCTACACGCCTGCGAATATGTACAGGCTTTTTCGGGCAGACTATTTCAAGGTCATCAAAGCCTCCGTAACGCCATAATAATGATTTTCAAATTGTGTTGTTCCATAAGACATGTGTCGATCAAGACCACGAAAAAATTGTCGATTCGTTCATGTCTGGCGCCCGCGACCACAATTTCCAGATATAACGGCCGTCATTTGGCTCTATCAGCGTTGTGCAAGATGCGATGGCGCAATCAAATGAGAACGTATTGAAAGGCACATTTACTAAACAGTGATATTTTGTGGTCTTGAGCAGTCTTTGACACTTAGAAGCAAATTTGTAGTTACAATTAAACTTGCTTATTCATGCCTGCTGCTTGCCGCAATGTCTCGAAATGTGGACCATTCCCTTGAAGGGATTTTTGTCTCGTGTTGCTCCAAAAAATCGGTGCCTCAATATACGATCGTTTGAATAGTTGCTGCTAACCTATCTGTGTCAGAATTTCCCCTGTAGCTGAGGGGCTGATTCACTTGTAGTATTTCAACTTGCCGAGAGGTGGCGGTGTTTACTGGACCGTGTTTGCTGGACCCAAATATCGTTGTATGATTATGTGTTGGCCCTATCTCGTGCCATTCTTTCACATTTTGCCGCGAATTTGCATTTTTTCACTGGCATTTACATGCGTGGTTATGAAGTTTGCCTTACGGTATTCGATTCTTAGCCTTGTGTCCTTCACAACCCGTCCCACTGGCAGAATGCTTGCATTATGTAGCACAAAACGTGATTTGTATTTGAAACTTGCACTGAAAGCAACACACTGGTTGATGGCCAGCTGAAGTCTGTTGGTGCCAGAAATTGTGCAGACGTATGCCACGAATGACTCAATGATCATATTTTTTTTGACTTTGGGCAACACATGGCCAGTGAGATGGCGGTGTTGGCGTAACGTGTCTTTTTTGTGTATGCCCGGATGACCTTGAAATAGTCTGCACGAAATAGTCTGCACAAGCTCAGGGAAGAGCGTCAAGCTCAGAATCTTGTGTCTTGAGTCTTAAAAGGGCATGGCTGTGGACATTCAAACCCCCATAAATGTGTGGAACACTCCATTTAAGTAGCTGAAATGTGCATGCATCTAGGAATTACATCGGCGTTTCAGTAAGGGAAAACATCGTGGCTGTGAAACAGGAAGTCCCAAGTTATGTACTCTGGATGGCCTGTCGATGCCCAGCCGCCTCATGCAATAGCTCAATCTCGTCATCGAGTGGTTTGTTAAGTCCAAAGTCCGTTTGATCACCAGTCATGAAACATAAAGCCAACCGCGAACTCAACACACCAAACTTCGATTTGTTCTTCTCTGACAGCTAACGGAGGGCATCACATAACCCCGATAATCCGGCCCGATGTGTCGGAGACGAGACGGCTGTCCTGCTGCCTGCCGTCCGCCGGGGTACGGTGACGTTCACTGACCGTCGGCTGCCGCCCCGCCAGGAGGTGTTCCCGGTGGAGACGATGCGGCGCGCGGCCGCCCTCGGCTTCGGCGCAATCTACGCGCGTGAGGAGCACGGCGGCACCGGACTGTCGCGGCTGGACGCGTCGCTCGTGTTCGAGGCGCTCTCGCAGGGCTGCGTCACCACCACCGCCTACATCAGCATTCACAAGTGAGAGCGGCAGACGGCGGCGGTGCAGTTTGCGGTCGTGGTAGTGTTGATGATGGGACCGCACTCCTTTTGTGGCGTATGCTGCTACCTCTGGCGGTCTACCCATGCCTGTAGAGCGCACGCCGTGTTGGTTGAGTGTTCATATACACGTGATTCCCCGGATCGAGGATTGCCGCCAAGTCATTCTTTGGGGTGGTCGAGGGCGGCCAGCTGGTCGTGCTATTCTTGCTGTTTTCGGCAGCCAACCTCTGCGCTAGGCTGCGTCGAACGGTGTGGCTCAGCGTGGAAGAAATATCTTCATGACTTTGACTTTGTTTCTTTTTTAATTTCCTGTTGTCTAAACAGCTAAATGAGCTTGTAAGCCGGCATGTTAACTATATATTTGGTTTGCGTATTTTCCGTTTGAGTGCTGGCTCCGTTCTTACGCTGCAAAACGCCACGGTATCAGGCCGAGCTTACCCGCTGTCCCAGCTAATTGGGACTGACTGGGAAAAGCGACGGGCGCCCAGAGCCACCGCCGTCCATGCCCGTGTCTGACGCCCCATCCTCTGTCCCACTGCAGCATGTGCGCTTGGATGGTGGACGAGTTCGGCTCGACCGAGCAGCGCGCCGCCTGGCTGCCGTCGCTCGCCTCGATGGAGCGGCTCGCCTCGTACTGCCTGACGGAACCGGGTGCCGGCTCGGACGCCGCCTCGCTGACGACGGCGGCCAGGCGTGACGGCGACCACTACGTACTGAACGGCTCCAAGGTAGTTGGCCGCTTGGTTCTGCGGCGCTGCTCGATGGCCGGCGGCGGGTGGCGTCTCCAGAGAACAGCGCCTCGCCGGCGGCGGGTGGCTTCCCCGGAGGACAGCGCCTTGCCGGCGGCGGGTGGCGTCCCCGGAGGACAGCGCCTTGCCGGCGGCGGGTGGCGTCCCCAGAGGACAGCGCCTTGCCGGCGGCGGGTGGCGTCCCCGGAGGACAGCGCCTCGCCGGCGGCGGGTGGCGTCCCCGGAGGACAACGCCTCACCGGCGGCGGGTGGCGTCTCCGGAGGGCATCGCCTCGCCGGCGGCGGGTGGCGTCTCCAGAGAACAGCGCCTCGCCGGCGGCGGGTGGCGTCCCCGGAGGACAGCGCCTCGCAGGCAGCGGGCCGAATGCCCAGGTTTTTGTGTTTCTCCCCGGAGTATTGTTAGCGCGGCCCACGTGCGTCCCATCCGAATGCTAGTGGACTGTGCGCCCCAGTCCCGACGCTGGTGCCCCGAATGACGGCCGATGGTTCCGATGGCAGGCTTTCATCAGCGGCGGCGGCGAGACGGACTTGTACGTGGTCATGTGTCGTACCGGGCAGCCGGGACCGCGCGGCATCAGCTGCATCCTGGTGGAGAAGGGAACACCCGGTAAGGCACGCCACTCCCTATTTCTGATGCTCTCCGCCCCGGCGCTGCTCGACCCCGGCGCCTCCCGTTCCCGGCGCTCCCCGTCCCCGGCGCTTCCCGTCCCAACGCTCATTGTTCCTGACGGTCTTTGTCGCCGTTGGCCTGTGCGCCCCGTTCTAGTGCCATTAGGTAGCTGACTGGCCAATGGACTCCATTGTTCCGGTCACAGGGTCGGTTTCTTGTTGGTCTCATAAAGTGAGCCTGTTTTGACTGAAGTATTCAGATGCTGTAATGGCCAAATTCAGGAGACGGGCTCTGAAGCCCTCGCAACGATCTGAAACCTTCAGAAAATAGAGTATTCCACGGGGTGATTGAGCAACCAACGCTTTGCTGGTGGCGTGTCTTCCGTTCCTACTCGGACATGTTGTCAGACGCCGGGTGAGATAGCTGTAAAAGCGTTTTAAAGGTTTCGGGAATAGTTCGAAATAGCTGTTTCAAGTGTTAACAACTGGAAGCTCGGAGTTCCTGTGCCGAATTGCGAGCTGTATTCGTTTGAGGGTGACTGCCTAGTTCGCTTATCGAACGTGCCCGTGTCACTGCCCCAGGCCTCGGCTTCGGTAAGAAGGAGAAGAAGATGGGCTGGAACGCCCAGCCGACTCGCGCAGTCATATTCGAGGACTGCCGCGTGCCGGTCGCCAACCGGCTGGGAGCCGAGGGGGAGGGTTTCGGCATCGCCATGAAAGGCCTGAACGGAGGCCGCATCAACATAGGTGGGCGAGAGCAGGTTCGGGTGTGCGTGTGAAGCCGGCGCTGGAGTGCGGTGTGCTGATTAAATGCGTGTTGTGTGAACGATTTTCCTCCGTTTTGCGGTAGCTTCAAATGCTCCGATCGTATAAATCAGGAGGCTGCCTGGGATAAGATACGCGCCGTCTGCTTGACTGTTTGTCATGTCGGCGGGCTGCTTATATGGGGCGCGGGAATCGCCGTCCAGCTGTGTGACAGCGCTGTGAATGAGACCCGCCGTGTGCCCTCTGACGGGTTGTCAGCCGCTCCCTGGAGGCGGCGGCGTGACCGGGACGGTGACCGGGCGCGGAAGCCGGCGCGGGCGGTGCTGGTCTCGAACGGTGTGCCGTGCCGTCTGGTCGGCTTCTGATTAGCGTTACGTGACGTCTGTTTTGGCGTTGCTCACAGCGTCGTGCTCCCTGGGCGCCGCTCAGGCCAGCCTCGACTTGGCCAGGGATCACGTCCTGGTCCGCAAACAGTTCGGCAAGCCGCTGGCCGACTTCCAGGTATGCGTCGGACCACGCTGTCCATGGTGTGCTTGCTTGGTGATGCTGGTGCGCACTGCAACACCTGTACCGGTCTTGGTGGAAAGCGCTGTGTTGAGATCGTCTCTGCGCTGTTCTGACGTTCCCTGTGGCTGGGTTGTCCTTTTCATATGAACAACGAAGTAGGCTGGTGCGACTCGCGTCACCGAAACTCGTCACTTGTCGGCCTTCAGGTGTTGTCACGACATCATCAGGCTGGTGCATGTGGACCTCCCCGTCTGTCTTCCGTCGACAGCTGACTTGTAACGTGGTCGCCGACTGACCTAACCTCATCCGACCTGACGTGACCCGACCGTTCGGTCCGCAGCACAGCCAGTTCGTGCTGGCGCGCGCCGCCACCGACCTGGTCGCCTCGCGGATGATGGTGCGAAACGCGGCGCTGGCGCTGCAGAGCCAACATCCGGACACCGTGGCGCTTTGCTCCATGGCCAAGCTGTTCGCCACCGACAAGTGCTTCGAGGTGCGTGCTGGGGGGGGGGGGGGGGGGGGGGGGGGGGGGCGGGACAGGGTGACGCGGTGATGTGACGGTGCCCGCGTGCACTGACCGGTGTGACGATCCCCGGAGCCGCGCTGGCCCCGGGTGACGCGGCGGTGTGACGTCCGCGTGCGTTAGCCGGTGTGACGATCCCCTGAGCCACGCTGGCGCCGGGTGCCTTGGTGGCGCGTGACGGTGCCCGCGTGGTGCGTAGCCGGTGTGACGATTCCCTGAGCTACGCTGGCGCCGGGTGCCTTCGTGGCGCGTGATGGTGCCCGCTGTGGCGATCCCCTGAGCTTCGCTGGCGCCGGGTGCCTTGGTGGCGCGTGACGGTGCCCGCGTGGTGCGTAGCCGGCGTGACGATCCTCTGAGCTACGCTGGCGCCGGGTGCCTTGGTGGCGCGTGACGGTGCCCGCGTGGTGCGTAGCCGGCGTGGCGATCCCGAGCTACGCTGGCGCCGGGTGACTTGGTGGCGCGTGGTGGTGCCCGCTGTGGCGATCCCCTGAGCTGCGCTGGCGCCGGGTGACTTGGTGGCGTGTGATGGTGCCCGCGTGCGTTGTCCGGTGTGACTATCCCCTGAGCTGCGCTGGCGCCGGGTGACGCGATGGTGTGATGGTGCTCGCGTGTGTTGGCCGGTGTGACGATCCTCTGAGCTGCGCTGGCGCCGGGTGACTTGGTGGCGTGTGATGGTGCCCGCGTGCGTTGTCCGGTGTGACTATCCCCTGAGCTGCGCTGGCGCCGGGTGACTTGGTGGCATGTGATGGTGCCCGCGTGCGTTGTCCGGTGTGACTATCCCTTGAGCCGCGCTGGTGCCGGGTGACTTGGTGGCGCGCATGGTGCCCGCGTGCGTTGGCCGGTGTGACGGCCCCTGCCCAGGGACGCCGTGCGCGTGCTGACTATCGGCGATGCGGTCTACGTGCGGGACCTGCGGGCGGTCGCGCGCGGCGGCGCGGCCTGGTGGCGCGCGTAAGAGCCGCAGACCATGTCCCGGAGCTGACTGACGTCCCTCTGTCGTCAGATCGTGAACTCGGCGCTGCAGCTGTTCGGCGGCTACGGCTACCTCAAGGACTACGGCGTCGAACAGTACCTGCGCGACATCCGCGTGCACCAGATTCTGGAGGGCACCAACCAGGTTATGCAGTTGCTGGTGGCGCGGCATGTGCTGAAGGAGTAGGCTGACGAACGGCGGCGGCGGCAGCTGTCCCGTGGCCAGACGGCTCCGCTCGCGCTGATGGTGGCTAGGACGATGCGGGCTGACGGAAAAGCAGGCTGTGCTGGGAAGATCAACCGGGGTCCGTGTGCAACCGACGTGCAATGCATTTTGTTCACTTAATGTTGTGAGGCGCTGATAGCGACGTAGTGAAGGCCCCGCTGTGGCCTGCAGATATTGGGTACCTTTTTTCGAGAAGGGGGTGTCTAGAGTTGTCTGGAGGGTGTCTGGAACGATGTTAACGGAGGTGTTGTACGACACGTTATGCTCATACGAAGATCGGGTCAGTTTGTTTTGTCTCGTATATAACTTTGAGGTAAAGACAGGTACTCATACATTGTACGCTAAGTAGATTTGTGATATGTGCAACCTATGTCTTTATGTAGATTTAGTTGACCTGTGTTGTCTTGGTGGCAGACCATTACATTTGTATCAACAGTGTGTTGATCCGCATTTGTGTACGGTGCGAGGAAACAGTGATGATTCCTGAACCTTGATACCTGTCGTCGGTAAAGGCTTTTGGGTAAGGTTCGATTGGATGTGTCTCGCATGCCTTTGGATGTTGGTATCACGTTTTTCCTGAAATAGTTGGGAAAGCAAGGGGCCGCTGAACACAATTTGGAATAGTTACCAACAAAACCCAGATATTCTGCATAAACCCCATTCGCCTGCATTTGTTGCAAGGTCCAGCCTTAATGTATGTATTTGAAAAAAACAAAGTGCCAAATAGCGGGCGTGGGCGTAAACGGTAGACAGATTGTTGTGGAAGAACACTCGTGTAGCGGTATGAGATATGTGGAGTAATGCGAACACCTTACTTTGAGCGTCAGCCGGATGGGTTTGTAGCACGAATTTCACTCGGCAAAAGCTTCGAGTCTTCATGGCGTGCGGATGAACGAAGACCTCAGATTTGACAGCCTGTCTGCGGTTATTGGCGATGACGCATCCGTCCCGACGCACCCGCCGGTCATGTGCCACGCACGGGGCCGCACGTGCCAGTATTGCGCAACAACGAACAAGCCGATCGGTTATCATAACATCCCACCCGGGGTGCGACACACTCAGGTGCTGAGGCTATACGGCGCACCTCATCCGAGGCAGGCGCCTCTGTACGTGCGAAGAGAACCCACGGTGCTCCAAGCCTCCGTTGAGGGACACACGGCAGCCCGACCCAACAGGCATGTGACGCATCAGCCGCTGGGCGCCCGCGACGCTCAGTGGAAGATCTCGACACTGATGACGTCGCGGACGGCGCGCTAAAGAAACACGGCCCATTGTCTTACCAAAACTAAGAGTGCATGACACGGTAGCTCCATACGCCTTCCAACCGACCTGGCGCAACTGCGACAGACAGCAGGTTGTCGCGAGCTCCGAACCGAGAATCGGCATGACGCTGTGGGGTACACCGAGGCGCCTCCGCTTGTGCAGTGAAAGACCACGAGGACCACGTATAAACCTCCATTCGCTCCAGACAAATATCAGCCCATCTCGTTCGTTCCGTGAGACTCACAATCCACTAGCCAGCGGGCTGAAGACTGGAATCGGCCGGTAGCAAAGGCAGGATCCCCGGACCAGTCACCGCTGTACGGTGGACTAACGGCCGCGGACAGCGGTGTAGCTGTGGGTGAGTTTCTGATGACGCGGTGGAGTGACGTTGGCAGTCTGGTGGCGTCATTCTCAGGTGACGATGTGGTGACGTCAGTCATCTGCTGTCGCTGGCGTGTGCGACAGCTGGTAATGACGGACGATCAATGGTAACGTGACAGTGATGGCCTCTATCAGCGGGCTGGGGTATTGGTAATGCAGTGGTTTGGCTCGAACGTGTGGGAAACCAGAGGCGCGGGGTTGGGATCCCCGCGGTGGCCGCCCTTCCTGCCAGGGCGAGAGGCATGAGCGACGCCATAGAGATCGGCTCAGCAACTGAGCGCGTCGTAAAATCACAATGACAGACAAACGCTCGGGCTGATCATGTGATATTCAAAGTAGCAGAGGGCAAAAAGCACTTGCACAATTGCGGCCGTTCGTTTTTGGCAGTGACCCTTATCTGTAGGCTAGTGAAAGAACGCTAAACTCGTGACCGGAGGATCCCAGTTGGAGTCGCGGCAATACCATGGAGAAAATTCGGGTAGCGGCGCGTACATTGCTGAAAGTCGCGAGCCATCTGGCGTTGCTCACGACTCAGTAGCGTTTGACAACGGCCAGAGGACTAACGTCGTGCAGATGTTAAGTAACACACCGCGAGAGGACGATGATCAGACCAGTTGTTGGCAGCGCGAATCAACATTAGGAATAGGGCCCAGGGCCCGCGAAAAGAATGAAATTTGGCACCCCTATCGGCATGAAGCTCTTCCATTACCCGGGTTTACAGAGGTCGCGTACCAAGCTCTGCTTGTCGCGTTAAGTTCTTAAACTATGTATTGCGGGCTGCTGCGACAGTTCGATGTCAAAATGACGCAATATGGCTGTCCTGTATGGACAGCAGCAAATCAGCGTTGCTATGGCTCGCTTTCCGATCGCCTTTCTCTCGTAAGGCAGCACAGCAATGTGTGGTGTGGTATTGAAAACAGATAAGGAATGCCCGAGCCTGTTCAAGGGGGAGAGGAACTTAACGGCCGACCAAACCTGTTGACAGCTCCATGCTCCGAGGCTATGGCACCGATTGGCATGACACCTTTACCATTCGGTGCCGCGTCATCAAAACCTATCTTTTCTGGAACATTGTGACCCTGGGTCAGGTTATAAGTCACCAATAACAAAAAAAAACACGAAAAAATAGTGTTGCAGACAACCCCATGTTCCTAGTCTATGGCACCGACTACTAATTTCTGGTGGTTTCGGCTGTTATCGGTGATTTTTGACCTGACTCACGGTCATCATGTTCTAGAAAGGATATGATATGGACTATGGCGCATCGCTCGGTGAAGGTTTCATGCTGATCGGTGCCGGAGGCTCGGAGCAGGGAGTTATCTGCAGCTATTTTTTGTGTATTTTTGGTGACCCTTTGACCTGCGACTAGATCAACATGTTTTGGAAAAGATACGATATTGAATATGGCACGTCTAGTGGCGAAGGTTTCATTTTGGTCGGTCATATAGACTCGGAGCATGTGGTTGTCAGCAACCAATTTCGGAGGTTTTGGCCGTTGCGGGTGATCTTACCAGACGCATGCCCACCTTATTCTGGAAAGGATAGGATACCGGCTGGGCGCATTGGTCGGTGAATGCTTGTTGCCGATCGGTCCCATAGGCTCGGAGCATGGAGTTGTCGGGAAACAAACCTCACTTCAAGTTCATGCTCTGCAAGTTGTAGGATATCGACTACGGCGCGTCGATTGGTAAAGGTTTTATGGTGGTCGGTGCCGAAGGCTTAGAGCGTAGGGCTATCTGCAACTATATGTTCTGACTTGTTTGTGCTTTTGGTCACTTATGACCTGATCAGATGTCACCATGCTCTGGAAAAATAGGTTATTGACCGAGCTCACAAGATACGAGATTCTGTACAAGCACGCATAGGTTCGGAGCGTGAGGCCAGCAATAGGCCTGGCCAGCCGCTCAGTCCCTCCTTTCAAGGTGCCAGGCGGTTTGTCGCGCTCTGTGTGGGCAGGATTGAGGCTGGGTCCACTGAGGGACCTCTTTCGCGCCTTCGCGCCACCAGGTGGCGGTGCAGCGGCATGGTGCACCCGAGCAGGCACTGAAGCGGCTGGCGGCTGGCCGGTCGATAATTGTCAAGTCCCACAACGGACCGCCCGGCAATTTTGACCCTCCACCCCCAATCTGGTGCAAACGTGGTACGTGTGCATTTGAGGTAAAAAAAGGAGCTGTAGCGACCGTCTAATGGCTTTCGGGACAATTCTCATGCATAACGAGACGCCATTTCGGCTGGATTGCTCCAAGTCTAGTAAGGCACCTCCCTTCAGGTTAGGTCTAAAACTGGCCAAAACGGCGCAAACATGGCACGTGTACACGCATGCGATACATGGGGACATGTGTCGACTATTTTATCCCTTAGGTATTGAATGTGCCGTTGTGCAAGCAGTCTGGCTGGCCGGTCGAAAATTGCAAGTCCAATAACGGACCTCCCGACAAATAACGTGCAAGACCACCGGAACTTTTGCAAACGTAGTATGTGTGCATCTGTGGCTCATTGGTGCCCGTCCAAAAATATCTCTGCACTACGGTCATTACATTTTAAGATAAGTTGTGCGTAATATATATATATATATATATATATATATATATATATATATATATATATATATATATATATTTATGAGTGTATGTGCTTACTTTTTCATTTATTTAATTAATACTGAAAACTATATTACTGTGCACAGTCATGTGAAGCGTAGGAGTGCTACGCATTCATACACATAGAGCTCACTCATTTTCTACAGATCATTTTAAGTGCTGTTATTTTGAACCTTAGTGTTTTAGAGCAACATGCAAAATAAACGTGAGTTGGCTGCAACTGCAACCGCAACAACCATCAAAATCAGGCATGGACTTGATTCCTCGGTTATGTACCTACGGTTAGCCGGCTGGGCGATGTAATCAGGTGATGGCTGATGACCAATGCAAAATTTTTCCCTCGTTGTAGAGGAGTACAACTTGTCCTAGCATTCAAGATATGTCAAGAACATGATGCACTAGTATAATAAGTGTCCCACTCAAAAACCAATGGAAATGACATTGCGACGTTGGCGGCGTGTAAAATTACGTTTAGCAACCGTGCGTAAAAAAACGTGGGGGATACATAACGTGGGGGATACATAACTGGGTACGTGCCTACCCTCGCCCGGGCGGCCGCCCGTCACTCAGAGCACTTTTGACATCGAAATACGACAATGTCATTCCAGAAAGTGAGATAATGATAAAAAACAAACATGAGTGCGTCATACACGTGCACGCGTATGTCGCCCGTGCCGTTTTGGCCGGTTTTGCATCCAGCCTGTAGGGAGATCTCTTACTGGACTAGAGCAATCCAACTGAAGTCGTGCCTAATATTGCGTGAGCATGGACCCGAAAGCGATGGCACGGTCGTTACAGCTCCGGCATTTGGACATCTATGTGCAAACGTGCTACGTTTGTACCAGTTTGGGTGGTCTTTCACCCTACTTGTTTTGGGGCTCCGTTGTTGGACTAGAAACAATTTTCGATCGGGCGGCCGTCTGTAACTCAGAGCGGCTTTAAAAGAGAAGCCTAACAATGCCAGTCACTCCAGACATACAATGGCCGACACATGCCACCATATGACGCATGCGTGCACACGTGCCGCGTTTGTGTCGTTTTGGCCGGTCTTGCATCCATGCTGCGGGGAGGTCCCTGAATGGACTTGGAGCGATCTACGTTGGAACCCAAAAACGATGAGATGGTCGGTACGGTTCTGGTGTACGCACGCGCATACACACCTGCTACATCTGTAAAAGTTTCGATTGTCTTGCACGTAATTGGCCGGGAGGTCCGTTGATATACTAGCAATTTTCAACCGGCCGGCCGCCAGCCGCCCAGACCGCTTGTACAATGGCATATTCAATCCCCAAGGCGATAGAATAGTCGACACATGTCTCTATGTGTCACATGCGTGCATACGTGCCATGTCTGTGCCGTTTTGGCCGGTCTGAGGCCTAACCTGAAGGGAGGTCCCTGACTGAACTTGAAGCAATCCAACCGAAATGGCGTCTCCTAATCCGTGAGAATGGTCCCGAAAGCAATGAGACGGTCGTTACAGTTCTGCTTTTTAACCACACACGTATGCGCTTTACGTTTGCACCAGATTTGGGGTCCAAGTTGCCGGGTGGTCGGTTATTGGTCTTGACAATTATGGACCGGCCGGCCGCCAGCCGCTTCTGCGCCTGCTCGGGTGCACCTTGCCGCCGCATCGCAAAGCCGGGCGGGCGGCCGCTTGCTGCCGGCTGGCGGCCGCCCGCCACCTAGCGGTTGGCGGCGCGAAGGAGGTACGGTGGTGCGCTCAGCATCCCGTGGATATCGTAGATGAAGGGCTTTACGCGGGAAGGAGTGCATCGGGTGGGAGGGCTCAAGCGTCTTATGCTGCCGTGATTGTTGATAAAGTAAAACAGCAATGACAAATATCTGGCAGGCAGTGTCATTGTTTTTTGTGTGTTTTTCGTCATTCTGCCTGTGTGTAAATGCGTGTGCTTTTTTGAGCCGGTTGAGGCGTAAGAGCTTTGGGGTCCATATCAAGTTCCTACCATTCGATGGACCTTGTAATGATGTTAACTGCTTGTACAGGAGGCTACCCCTCAGCTCATTGTGTACACTCTGCAGAGGGCATAGGGGAAGCACATAATCTTGGGCAAGCCACAGACTAGCTAGCACCAGGCCTGTACCAGATTTTGCAGAATGTAATGCTTACTGAGGACAAAATGGACCAAGATGTGCATTATCACAAGTTTTGTGCAACACCAACAACTGCAGAGGTCACATTAGCAATTTGGCCTTGGTGCAACCAGGGTTTGAAGTAGCTCCCCTCCACATTGGAGCAGAAGGTGCTGTGACCCTCAAACCCAATCATTGATTTTGTCCCAAAGGAATGCAATATTTGATGCAAATTTTCCCCTTCATTTTGTCTGGTCATCCACCAAAAATGTTTGACCAACCTTTTAATGATAATTTGTGCCCAGGACACAGTTTGCCCCTTCATACCTAATGCTATGTTTTTGAGCTGTAAATGATGTCCTTGTCAGGTACCACTATTATTCCGAATTCTTAAAGGCTTTTTAGGGTAAACTGTCAGAAAGATAGCCCAGGCTAAATTCGTTTTCTGGAAGAAAAATGGTTTCAATCTATTATGGTCAGATTTGTGTTGTCCTTATTTCGCTGTCTTCCTATCAATTTCAGAATTTCTCCTGTGATTTAAAATGCTGGTCATCTAGGTCTGAATTTTAAAGTGAATGGAATGAAGTTGGTTCCCTTTTGCCAGTTGTCTATCATCCGCATTTGCATCTAAGAGCCGGCTCCATCAAAAACCTGGTTTCCGGTTCAAGACCAAGAACCAGATTTTTCAAAACCAGTAATATAATTTTGCCCATTTGATCACTGGGTTCTAGCTAGAATGTTTCCAAGGAAGGGCCACATTTGGTCAGAAGCAGACCTTTTTGCTTGGGGATCTCTTTGTTATTATGTGGCTTAAGTTAAGATGTGGGTGACTTTGTGATCAGTCCTTTTGTGGAAACCTTGGAAATGGCTTTAAAAAATATCTGGACATTTGGGACTGCAAAAAATCAGTTTTTTCTGCCCATCATGGCTTGTGCCCCCTCAGGGGATGGGGCAGGGATGTCATTCCTTTAAAAGCTCCCTTTGGGTATGTATCTTGTATTATATTGGAAATTTGAAGCAATTTGTATCAAAGTTTGTTATTGGACCATACTCTTGTGTCTAGGAAAAAATGATATTTTTACTTGCATCTCATGACTTTTTTCACTGTTAAAGTTCATCTCAATTAAAACTTGGTTGATTTGGACCTCCTAGCTGCTAATGGCTGTGCAGATGAAATCAGTTTAAGTGATTGAGGGTTAATGATGGCTATGAAAGACCCCCTCCCTCAGTGGTGTCATTCCATGTCATAAATGGGTATTATAATTAAGACTTCAGGTGCTAAGTAGGGCAACCTCATTAAGTATCATGCACTACCTACACCTACATATTCATTACAATGCTCACTTAAGTTAAGCCAAAATTCTTTTCAGCCACACTTCAAGGAGTGATTATCCATTGGCCTCCTGTGGTGTGTTTAAGATCTCCATGCAGCTACCAGGAATATTGATTGCTGGGTGTTCTTTAAAAGAACACACGTTCTACGATCTTCCCACATATCATTGTCCCATGTGAATCCAAACCAAAAATTTAGAGGTTTCTAGAGCCTAGACAGTCATCCTAACCAATATTGCTTTATGATATATGACAGTTTTTTCAATGAGGTTTTTTTGATAGCATGATAAATGAAAGCCAGGTGGGGTATTAGCCTAATCTGCCATTGATCATATTTTGTTGACTTAGCAACTGCTATGCCATTTACATGGGGATTACCAACTACTGATATTAATGCAGTGATGCACCCACTAGCATATGTCACTGGTTTGACCACGCTTAATGCATGGACAATTCCACTCGACTTTCACTTGACACCCTCCTCAGATCCACTGCACTCGCCGCCGACTGGTGCACTGACGCCGCCAGTCACAACCGGCGGCCATGGAGGTGGCCAGCGCGGGCGCGCAGGCTCAGGAGGACGCCAGCGCGGGCACGCTGGCCCAGGAGGACGCCAGTGCGGGCGCGCGGGCCCAGGAGGACGCCAGCGCGGGCGCGCGGGCCCAGGAGGACGCCAGCGCGGGCACGCTGGCCCAGTTGGACGCCAGCGCGGGCACGCTGGCCCAGGAGGACGCCAGCGCGGGCGCGCGGGCCCAGGAGGACGCCATCGCCGCTGCCGCCGCCTGGCTCAAGCGGGCGTGCCGTGACTTGGCGGCCTGCCTGCCGGTGCAGCTGGACCCGGCCGAGCGGCGCGCTGCGGCGCTCTCTCTGCGCGCTTCGGCGCTCTCGGCCCAGCTGCGTCTGCACCACGCCGTCCGGCAGCTGGACGCCGGGTGGGCGCGCGACCCGGCCGGCCCGCTGCGCGACAAACGCTGCGCTCGCCTGGAGCGGCGGATGCGCGGTCCGGAGGCGCGGCCCGACGAGCTGTTCGGCGAGCAGGAGTCGCTGGTGGTGCCCGAGACGCCCGAGCCGGCGTCGCCGGCGGAGAACGGCGACGCCGCTACCGCCGACGGCGGCGACTCAGACGGTGCCGAGCTCGACCCGCCGCCGCCGCCAGAGGGGACCGCCGACGGCAGCGATGCGGCGGTGGCGGAGTTGGCGGCCAACGGTTCGCCCGCCCCCGGCTCGCCGGGTGTCCAGGTCAAGTCTGAACCGACGCTGGAAAACGGCGACTCAGACCTGACGGATTTCAACGCCGAGACTGACGAGCACGCACCGGCCCAGTCCCAGGAGGAACCAGGCGGCGCTGACCTGGGCCTAGCCATCGTCAAAGTGGAGCCAGTCACCGAGCTGATGGAAACAGAGGAGGCCGTCGTCAAAGTGGAGCCCGGCGATCCTAGCTCGGCCGAGGGCTGTTGCGGGGCGGACGGGCCTCTGTCTGCGGACGGGTGCGACCCGGACGAGCAGAACGAGCGCGACCGGTGCGCACTGCTGGCCAGCAGTGACGATGAGGACGCTGGCGGCGAGGTGCGGCGCACGCTGCGGCAGCGGGTCGCCGACAAACCGGCGAACGGCGCCACGGACTCTGGTGATGGCGCAGTGAGAACGTGGCCTAGGCGCCGGCGCAGAGGCAACCGGGCTGACGGCGGAGAGGGCAAGATGACGGCCCGATCGCGGCGTCAGAGGGCGGGAGGCATACCCGCTGTCAGCGGTTCCGACTCTGGCGATGGCAAAACAGCGGGACTGTCGGAACCCGACAGAGTAGGTGACTCTGACTCGACAGTGGCTCAGTCGAATCTAGACAATCCAGACGACTTGGACTCTGGAGATAACAAAAATGCAACTCGGTCGAAGTCCGCCGAACAGGTAGACAACGGCGCTGGTTCAGGAGATGACAAAACAGCGATTCCGTGTAAACACAGCGAGTCCGCTGACAACAACTCGGACGCGGGGGAAGACCAGGCGACAATCAGGGCAACAAGACGCGGCAAACCCCGTGGCGGTCGCTCCAGTTCGGAGGAGGACAAGGCGCCAGCCCGGCCGGCACGCAGGAAGCGCACGGAGAGCGGCTCGTCCTCTGCCGAGGACGAGATGGCGGCGCGGTCGAGCAGCGCCAGCTCTGGCCGGTCGCAGCGGTGGGGGCGGCGGGCGGGCGGCGGCCGGCGCGTAGGGAAGCGGCGGTGGGCGCCGGCTGGGCCGCCCGAGGCATCGGCCGACTGTTGCGTGCTGCTCCACCGTCTGCCGGGCGCCATGGTGCGCGAGGCGGCCAAGAGGGGCTCCGTGAGGATCACCCGCCGCGTCACCAAGCGTCTCTCCAAGGAGGAGATGGAGATGCGCAGGTGAATTAGGAGGCGCACGGCGTGAATTAGGAGACGGTAGGCAGCACTGCCGGTTGCCGTACGTCTCTCTCCTTTTATCGCATCGTGCTCTAGCTATGTATCCCCCCTCTTCGTTCCGTCTCCTTTGTTTTTGTGCGTGCGCCTCGAAATCTAGCTCGTTTTCTCTCACAACCTCTGTTGCTCGGCGTATTTATTGCGTGGCTAATAGTCCCACTGTCTGATTGAACATGAGAATGTGATATTGTTTTAGAAGGCTTATATGCCTCTATCTATCATGACAGTCATGAGAAGCGACTTTCTCCGTATTTTGCGGCCAGGTTCAGGTATGGTTTGTTTGATGCGGAGATAAACTAAGTATACTTCAGCAGCTTTTGTTGGCCATTGTTCTGCAGCACATGTATCTGTTTGTCTCAAATAGAACATTTTTAGCCTTATCATTGCTGTAACCTATGTGGTGCATCCAAAGGACTGCAGTCGTTCTCTGCCCGCTATTTGTGGTGTTGCCGAATATTTGTCCTCTCATCTTTGTCATAATCTTCACGCCTGTTAACATTTTCAGGTTAACCAACATTGACGCTCTCCTGCGATCCTCGTCGGCGAAGAATATCTCTGCTGACGATTCAGAGGACGACGATTCTGACTCTGCTCGCCGGAAGAAGCCCAGGAGAGTGCAGAAGCGGACTACTCGGTAAGCACGCAACATCCGCCAACATCGTGATGTATGACATCACATGATCTTTTCTGACCTTTCGCGTCCTATGTGTTGTGCAAGGGGCTGTTAGGATGCATATTTCTCATGATACTGAGACTTCCTCGAAGTGTGAGCAGTAAAGCAACATTAACATGAATCTGCAGTTTGTTGACTTTGCCTTCATTTGCCAGCTATGTTGCTTTACTTCGTGATATTCACTTTATGCAAACGTCAAACCATTCAGGACCGCTCTCTATAAATTTTACTTAACTGTAGCTATGGCTGTTGTTGTGTTGGAGTGACATAAAAGTTAACGATTTCAGAAAGTTTCTGAAATCGTGAAAGGAGAAGACAACGTAAGAGGGGATGTGTATCACACAGTTCAGTCCCAGAACGCCCTTATCCACATCCACGCTGCACAACGCGGATCAAAACACTGGGTCTGAGTAATTAACTTTTCTCCGTCCCCCCGTCCCCCCCCCCCCCTTCTATCCCGCACGTTTACACCCTCCCGCACCCGGAGATGGCCGAATACTGAGACGTATGATTTACACTCACGTGACATTACCTCTACTTTCAGAAACGTGCGTGCCCTATCCCTTTAGGGGTCCAATGCTTTCCAAAACAAGGACATTATCACCATATCCATACCGCCAGATCATCATATCACCATACCCATACCCGATTTCCAACAGGCCTTTTAAGAGGTCAAATGGCTGTGCTTATGTTCCTAACATCATGTTTAAATTGTGCTCCATACATTGACGTCTTGAGGTGTTGCGCTTAGGGCGCGCCAAATGCTGTGTGATTACGCGCGGTACTAATCAGCTTCGTGAAAGCAGCGTGCCGAAGCCCAAATGAAAATTCACTGCGTCAAACGTTCTGTCAACTATCTGTGGTTGTCAGCCAAGCTGCCCTTTCTTTCGGGGGGAGGGGGGGGGGGGGGCAAAGCTGTTGGGTCATTTGGTGACCAATGGTCTACGGGAAGCGTGTGAGAGCGGACTGAATGATTGACGACCCCGACCTGAACGTTCTTCGTAGTGATCCCGTTATGTCCGAGAGACTAGCCGTCGTGCCGACTAGCCGTAGAGACTACCCTTTTCCTGCGACTGTCTTCGCCGGCCGGCGTGAGCGGGGCCTGAGCGGGGCCTGACCAAAGGCAGATCGCGCACGCCGTCCCTACACTCCAACTCCGGCCCGGCTGCTGCCTCCCGAGACCGATCTGACACGGGCCTCCTGATGGTACCTCGTTAGGCGGGCTCAGCGGCTGCCCTCTGACCCGCCTGACCTGACCTGAGCACAGCTCATGAGCCGTGCCCTGGACCATGGCCTTCACCCTGCCGCTGCCGTCTGACCCGCCTGACCTGACCCGAACACAGCCCGTGAGTCATGCCCCGGATCGTGACCGTGGCCCTGCCGCTGCCGTCTGACCCGCCTGCCGCCGCTCAGTTCGGCCGCCAAGCCGAAGGCCTCGCTGCGGGACATGAGCTCGGACGGCGAGGACGGCGCCGGATCGACCGCCGAGGAGAGCGACGCCGGCCGGCCGCCGCCGCTGCCGCTCGCTGAGAATGAGTTCGACCGCGACCAGCTGATGGCGTCCGGCTCTGCCAGCAGCAGCGACGACGACGGTACGGCCGGGTGGCGCCCGGCGCGTCCGCCGCGAGCCGCCTCGTGTTCCACTGCTGCTGCTCGGAGCCGGGATCTGGCTACCATTCTGGGAATCGGGAAAGACTGAGGATAAGAGGGGACGCCGTTATTGTGAGCATCGCTCTGTGGTACGGTCGCCCGGGAAGGCATTGTTCCTGGTATATTGTGGAGGGTGGGCACAGTTGTTGACTGAGGGTGCACGTGCGAAAACGTGCTTTGCGATGACATGTCGCAGTCGCGGATTCTGCTCCAGGCGGGCATATTTGTGTTGCGCAGCTACCAGCAGCGGTACATAAATTGATCGTACAGATATAACGGTCCATCCTTGCGCTGTTATAACAGTGAAGTGCTAACACACATCGCTTTCACAGTTTCTTCAACATCCGAAGACGATGACGACTCTGATTTCGTGCCCAGCGAGAGCGATAGGAAGTCCAAGACCAAAAATCGGAAAGGACAAAAGGAAAAGGGAAAAGACGACAAACTTAAGAAGAAGACAAAGCGGGAGGATAAGTCGGAGGATGAGGGCGACGACAAATTAAAGAGTGACGAGGACGAAGAGGACAACAAAACGGATGGCGAAGACGAATCGGGCTCTCAAGCCAAGGATAAAAGCAAGGTGAGCCTGGCCCGCTCAGCTGGTCTTGGATGTGTGCAATAGCCCCGTTTTAGACGCACCGTTTCGATTGATCCGACAGCACATCCAGCAATATTTTGCCATCCGTATGGGTCGATGTTGGTCTGTTAAGTTCTCCTGTGGTATGCTTCTGGTTTGAACCACTTATTACCTAACGTACAAAAGGGAACAGCGTTCGGGCAGGTGGCGATATGGTTGCCTGACTTACCGTGACTCTTTTAATTTTCTTCAGGACCGCAAAAGGCTTCCCACGCGCGTGCGAAAGCTTCTTAACGGGAAGTTAAGCGCCACGGACTCAAGCGAAGAGGATGAAAAAATGCGATCAAAGGTTCTTATAAAGAGGGAAAAGGAGGCAGAAAAGGCTCAAGATAAAGAGGGCGAGTTAGACGCAAAATCAGAGGAAGAAGATAATGTTCCAGATGAGCTGCCAAAGCTGTTGAAGCTGTCGTCATCCGAAGAAGACGAAGTGACAGAGAATAAACGGTAACGCTGAACCGCCTTGTTATGACCATGAGGGAAGGAATTACAAACCGTGCATCTTAGTACATGACGCGTGTAATCTCAAATATTTTGGGATCCAATATGCATGTTCACTCCCTTTCATAGTCAGTATTGATGTTGTCCATTCTGTCGGCGCTTTTCACTGCCCTGCAACATATATGGCCCCCGTTGTCATCAAAAGGTCGTTTGCCAGGCTGATATGTACAATCTCCGGTCGCGGTCCATAGCCGGGGCGCATCGCCTCCTTTATCGTTAGAATTTCCCGTCATTGTGTCGCCGACTATCAACTATTGTCTGTATCCCATTCTGTTTGTGGCCATGGAAAACTTGTACTGTGTGGCTTTGACTCCCACCTTAGTCTCCTCGCTGGTGCTTGTCCTTTCCGGCTGGTGCACCTGAATCTGGTCTGGCAGCGTGTCTTCCGTGCCTCGGTTGTACTTTGCTGCCAACTGACCCAGCCGCCTGCCTGCTCTGTCCGTGCTGTCACGGTTTGTTCCTTCGTGCTGCCACAGTCTGCCCGTGTTGCCACGATCTGTCCGTGCTGCCACCGTCTTCTTGTTTCCGCGATTCGTCCGTGTTGCCACGGTCTGTTCGTGTGGCTACCGTCTCCGTGTTGCCACCGTCCATCCGTGTTTCCGCCGTCTGTCCATGTTGCCACGGTCTGTCCGTGCTGCCACCGTCTGTCCGTGTTGCCGCCGTCTCCGTGTTGCCACCGTTTGTCCGTGTTGCCACCGTCTTTCCGTGCTGCCACCGTCTGTCCGTGCTACCACCGTCTGTTTGTGGTGCCATCGTCTGTCCGTGCTGCCACCGTCTGTTCGTGATGGCACCGTCTTCTTGTTGCCGCGATTTGTCCGTGTTGCCACCGTCTGTCTGTGTTGCCACCGTTTGTCGGTGTTGCCACCGTCTGTCCGTGCTGCCACCGTCTGTCCGTGTTGCCACCGTCTGTCCGTGCTGCCACCGTCTGTTCGTGGTGCCACCGTCTGTCCGTGTTGCCACCGTCTGTCCGTGCAGCCACCGTCTGTCCGTGTTGCCACCGCCTCTTCGTGTTGCCACCGTCTGTCCGTTTTGCATGTCTGCCTGCGCTCTTGGAGGCTCCGTTCCGCTCATCTGTCTCCCCCGCGACGTAACAATTGTCCTCGACTCATTGTCGGCCTGTTGGCTTGTCTTTGTCAGCGTACCCTGCCCGACTCATCTGTTTGTCTGCCTCCGCGGCCCAGGACTCCACGAAAGAGGCGCGTCATGGTGCTGGACGACTCTGACTCGGACCTCTGCGTCCTCGACTCGGACGCGGAGGACGCCGCCGGACCGTCCTCCAAGAAGCGAGCGCGATCGTCATCGTCCTCATCCTCGCCCTCGTCCTCCGCGAAGTCGGAGGACAGCGCCGACGACTTCAAGCCGGCCAAGAAGACGCGTTCGCGGGCTCGCCTGAAGCGGATCCGTCGCATGAGCGACGAGAGCGGGTCCTCCGAGCACAGCGACGACAGCGTCACTGAGATCAAGGCCGACTCTCAGGTGCGCCTCGGCCGCCGCCCGCTCCGCGAGCGCGGGCCCTGTCCGACGCTCCGGCGCGGCGCTAAATGGCCGCCGCCCGGTGCGGGCTGGCTTGTTTTGTCGGTTACCAGCATGTGAATTCGTGCGTGCACTCTGACCTGGCTCCCTCTTTGGGGGTGTAATGTCCAAGTGGTCGGCGCCTCGGGCTCCCACGTTGCGGCCTGGGTTCAAATATCGGTTGTGCCATGGCCCCTGAGTGCTCATGTGACCACTGCAGTCGCTGGCGCGCCACAACAGGGTGCCTGACGACGTAATCCTTTTTTGTACAAAAAATGAACTGAAATGAATTTGACCCGACTCCGATTTCTTTATCGGGACAACTATCCAAGATCAGTTTAAAGGTATGACAAAGACTGAACCCGTTATGTGTCCAGAAACAAGTGTCATGTGTAATTCATGCTCAAAGTGGGCAACATGAACCGGACACAAGTTCAGCGCTAAATCAACCTGCCGGACGCATGCCTTGACCCTCGCCTCTGGTGCCGCCGCCGCCGCAGGGCACGCCATCCAAGGGCGGTCGGAAGAACATCCGGCACATCCGGCAGGCCGAGCTCTCCACCAAGGAGGCGTCGGCGGCCGAGCTGGCGCGCCGCAAACGCATCGAGGAGAAGCAGGCCAGGGTAAGCCGGCGGTGCCTCCGCGGCATTCGACGGCAAGCGTATGTGTTTGTGTGTGTGTGGGGGGGGGGGGGGGGGGGGAGGAGGGCTTGCGGGTATCGCTGCTATGTGTCGGCGACAAATGTCGGCGTGCTGCCTTACGCGATCCGCGGTGATGTTGCGATCGGTGGTAGGAACGCGCAAAACAGGCGCTCGGCTGGCGTTGCTGGTGGGTATTGTAAACGGATATTTTAATTGGCGTGCCGGTTCTCTTTCAGTATAATGAGCTGTTCCAAATGGAGTCCGCTTCATCGGAGCCGGAGGCGCTGAACAAACTGATCCTCGACTTTGATCCGGAAAAGAAGAAGCCACTAGTGTCCGTGCACAAGAACTTTGTCAAGATTCTGAAGCCGCATCAGGTATGGCTAGTGCTGTTCGTTGAGACACTTGATTTCCTCTCGGGCTTG
This sequence comes from Pollicipes pollicipes, assembly GCF_011947565.3. Taxonomy (NCBI): domain Eukaryota; kingdom Metazoa; phylum Arthropoda; class Thecostraca; order Pollicipedomorpha; family Pollicipedidae; genus Pollicipes; species Pollicipes pollicipes. The sequence goes on along the minus strand of NW_023596767.1, from coordinate 42,666 downwards.
GGCATTGATGGCATGATTTTTTAAATAACAAAACTTTCCACTTTCGTTCCCCTGCCTATTCGATAAGCCTTCATGTCACTGCTATGACCGCCACGAACAGGACGTTTGGTTTTTCAGGCATGTATGTTGTACAGTGCAGTTATGCTGCCTCAAAACGTCTTACACTGGGCGAAAACCGCAAAAAAGAAGATTGAGAGATTGTGCCTTCATTCTCCGCACTTTAACGCAAAAACATATTGGAATGGTCAGTTATGTAAGCAAGGTTAGTATGGTGGTAATGGCTGTAACATGGCGTTCAACTATGCTGTTTTTTCTACTGATGAAAGGTCATTAACCGAACGGTCCCGCGAGAGATCCCGCTAGCTCAGGCGCTTCCGCCACGTGGTCGCATTGACAGCGTTCTGAAATTACCGTGCCAGCTTTTTGAATGGTGACTGTGTCCTGCTGGCGCCAAATTGCTTGGACGCCTGAACATCACGGGTTTGTGGAGCCGCCGGAAATTATGCCATACATAAATTCGAATGATGTTGGCTGGTCCCAGTCGGCTGGTGCCTATTTCAACCATTGTATTTTTTTATTCAACCGTCACGGTTTTCCGCATGTGTTCTAACCTCCGCTTTAAAAAATTGATCCCCTCAGCGGAACGCGTTGCCAAGAGCATCACGGTCACCACCTTTGTAACTACCGACGTTATTCTCGGTACAGTGCCACGCCGAACGCTGCCTGTGCGTGCGCGGGCGCGTGCGTGCGCGTGCAGCCTGGCGCCGTGACGTGCGTGGGTGCCGTCCCGCCCCGGTCAGCCGGCCCGCTTCCTCGCCAGGTGGACGGCGTCAAGTTCATGTTCGACTGCACCGTGGAGACGGTGGCTCGCCTGCACGACGAGAGCAACACGGACAACTCGGGCTGCATCCTGGCCCACTGCATGGGCCTGGGCAAGACGCTGCAGGTGCGGGCGCCGGCCGGCCGGCCGGCCTCTGCACCGGCTCCGCCGCCGGATTGGCGCGGCCAGCGCGGGGTCGGATCCCCCTGGCCTCGGTGGCTCTGGAGTTTGATTGACCGCGGTCATATTGCGGGCAGAAACTCGCGGATCGAGCTATCCCTGGGTTCGTTTTTAGTAAAGAACGTGGTCAATGAGAGCCGATTGTGCTTGCTTTACGGTATTCAATGCAATACAGATTGGAAGAAAGCATGTCATCACGAGCATAGATGCGTGGATGCCGACGCGGTGCTGGCTAGGCTGGACACAGATCGACAGGCGCGCATGTTTTGATGATTCAGTATGCTGTCCCCGCTGCTTCCTGGCATCGCCAGCCGATACACTGTTCCATTGCTGGCCTGCGGTGCAGCGGTGCCGAAAGGCTGTCTCTGTAAAGGCTGCAGGTTCGAATGCTCTAGATGCGGGCGTGGGAGTAACGGATACATTACAGGTGTGGGGGATTAGCATTGTGGATACGATTGCCCCTGGTACCATGCCTTAACGGATCATTTGAACTTGCCTCGTGCCCGCGGCCTCCGTGACTCCGCCGACCCTGTGACCCCACTGACCCCATGGGCCGTGCCCTTGCTGACACCGTGATCCTGCTGACTCGCTGGCCCCGATGACCCTGCTGACCCCTCTGACCCCGCTGACCCGGCCGGCCAGGTGGTGGTGCTGCTGCACACGCTGCTGGACAGCGCCGAAACGCGAGGCAAGATGGCCTGCGCGCTGGTCGTCTGCCCGAAGAACACCGTGCAAAACTGGGTCCGCGAACTGAAGCAGTGGCAGAAGAGGTGCCGCGTCCCGGAGGTGGACGTCATCGATATCACGTTGTGAGCTCACGCCGGCAAGCCCTGCGCAGGTGTACCCTGCGCCCAACATGATTGCATGGGATTGTCGTAGAAGTCACCTCGTACTGTATGAAATGGAATTTCTGTGCTGTGCAACTGATTTTCGGCATTCCGCAGCCTTTGCTGGCCTTACCTATCATTAGCCCATTTACGTAACGTTGGGCGTCTGTCATAGAGTGCTTGTCTTCGAACTTCAAACGTCTTTTGGCCATGGGTTGGTGTTTGGTCTTTTGGCCATGGGTTGGTGTTTGTGCAAGCTGTGCACAATTTCTTAATATTTTGTACTGCTTCCTGTCCCTTACGCGTGCACGTCGTAGGCCTTGGATCAAATTTTCTGGGTTGGTTCTCTCCCCATGCGCTTAGGCCATACTCTGTCACTCATCGCACTCGACTCTGTTGTTTGTTGTTGTTTGCTGCTGTTTCCAACCGTACTGCCAGCCCAGCCCAGCGGAGCCCTGCTCTATCCTACTCCACTCCGCGATGAGCTACCCCCACTCGACTCTGACCGACCTGGGCCCTGTGTCAGCCGCAAGGACAACTACGAGCGCTCGTTCGAGCTGGAGGAGTGGCGGACGGAGGGCGGCGTGTGCGTGCTCAGCTACGACATGTACAAGCGCTTCTGCGGCACCGGCGGCAAGAAGGGCTACGTCAAGAAGCAGAAGGACCGCTTCCAGAAGGCTCTGGTCGACCCTGGTAGGTGGCGGGAGGCAGGCCGGCGGCAGACCGACACCAGGGCCACTGGGTGGGTACGTGGCGTCCTGACCGCCAGCCGCTGCAGCCCTGTGGGGTGCGGGCTCTATCGCGGTGTTGGACCCGTCGGGGGGGGGGGGGGGGGGGAGAGACGACGACGCTGCGAGTGTGAGCTATCGCGGCTGTGGTGTCTGGCCGTGCCGACGGTGTGAAGGTCCCAGTGATGAGCAGCGGCGGGCTCTCGTGTTGCCCCACCGCGTTTTATTTGCTGCTGTGCTCTGCTCGCCTGGTACGTTCTGGGATGAGTGTGATACCTTTTAGATGCTTTGCTGTCGGACCGCTGCATTCCGGAGCAGCGCTGGTGGATCGTGTTCTCAGAACAAGAGTTACGGAGTGGGCCTTGGTCACGCGCCCCGCGCTCTCCGACGGTACTTACGATGCTCCCGATCAGGAGCGCGATCATGGCGTAGATGCCATGGGCGGCTGTGCGCTTTCTGGCCATCCAGCCGTGCTCTCTTCTCGCCAGCGTCGCCCTCCCCAGTGTGCGTGCCCCTCTGATCAGGCTGCGCTCTCGGACAGGACCCGACATTGTCGTCTGTGACGAGGGCCACCTGCTGAAGAACCCGCGCACGGCCGCCTTCAAGAGCCTGCACCAGATGAAGTGTCGGCGCCGCGTCATCCTGACCGGCACGCCTCTGCAGAACAACCTCCGCGAGTGTGAGTCCGCCCGAAACACCGCCGGTCATTGTGGAGAACGTTGCTGGGTGGCCGCAGACGGGTGTTGACGCGCCATGCAGTCCAAAGCGATGCGTGGTTCAGCGAGCATGCCCATGGCGTGAGTTGGGATGACCATGAGGTTTTCACCATGGCTTTGACGGGGGGCGGACGGCAGTCTCAACTGAAGTTCTTCGGTAGTGCTATTCACTTATTATTCAGCTTGCCCATAACAGGTGTGGCAGAACCCTGTTTTGTCCATTTTCAAATTGGACGTACAGACAAGACGGCAGGCGGTTGTTGAGCCGCGCCTGTCGTCCCGTCTTGAGCCCGCCGCTCTCCCGCGCAGACCACACCATGGTGGAGTTCGTCAAGCCCCGCCTGCTGGGCAGCGAGTCGGAGTTCAGCAACCGCTTCATCCGACCCATCGAGAACGGGTCGGCCGTGGATGCCCAACCGCGCGACGTCAGGCTCATGAAGCGGCGCTCGCACGTGCTGCACAAGCTGCTGGACAGCGTCGTCCAGGTGCGTCGCACGCCGCGGTGTGGTGCGAGGAGACGCGGTGTGATGTGCCGTGTCGGGGGCTCGACGGCGGTGAGCTCTGCTCGACGGCGGTGCTGGAGTGTGGGCGAGTGAAGGACACGGCGCGATGCGTCGCCAGTTTATCGAAGATTATGTTCCTCGCGTTTGGTGCTGTTTTCCAGGGAGACCTTTGGACAGTGACCCCGTCGGTGGGGTACGGAGCGGCCCGCCTGTCCACCGTCCACGTTCTGACCTGTGCCGGACTCGGGCCGCCGTGTCTGACGGTGGCCCCGCCCGTGGGGCACCGACCGGCCCGCCTGTCCACCGTCCACGTTCTGACCTGTGCCGGACTCGGGCCTCCGGCTGCGTGTCTTCCCTGTCTGACGATACACCGCCTCCCTGCCTGTGCAGCGGCGCGACTACAACGTGCTGACGCCGTTCCTGCCGCCCAAGCTTGAGTTCACCGTGCTAGTGCGGTTGAGCGAAGTGCAGCGCAAGCTGTACACCGGGTACCTGGCCACGCAGGCGCGCCAAGCGTCCCGCCGCGTGCTGGCCGACTTCCAGGCGCTGAGCCGCGTGTGGACGCACCCGCGCACTATCCAGATGAAGGACGAGCTAGACGAGATCCAAGATGAACTGGTGAGGACCGAGGGAGACGTTTTCCTGTCGGAACTATTTTTATTAAAGGCGGGCGATACGATCTTGTCTGACTTACGGACAGGATCGTATGATCGTACAGCGTGAGAAGTAGCTGAGGGCATTTGAGTGCGTATCCACGGTCGCTCTTTTTTGGAAAACTGCGTCCGTTTCGACGGCGCGCTAACGTGACGTTGCGCATGTTGCAGAAGTCGGAACGGGAGGCGATGGAGCGGTTCGTCGCCGACGACGACGCCTCGACATCCGGGGAGGAGACCGCCAAGGACAGCGGCTCGGGCGGCGATGAGAAGAAGGAAGGTGCGACGCGGCGCCGGCTGGCGGCGACGGGCCGCGGGCTGCGGCCTATCCCACCACCTGCTGCATAAGGGGGACATTATGCCGTTGGCTGACATCCCCAGCGGAAGTCGGTGAACGCGCCATATTCGAGATAGGCCATCTGACACTGAGTGTTTCGCGTTTACATGCCAGTTGGTCGCGAGCGTCATCATTTTCGCTGTTCTTTTCCTAGTGAGCGCGGCTACGCATGTGCTACAGTGCTATTGGTTTCACCCAAACGAGCGCGGTTATGCGTTGCAAGGTCTTGGCGGTTGTTTAACTCGTTTTCCCAGCAATGTTGTGGTGTTAACTTCTGCCCTGCCTGAAAGCGTGTGTTTATTACGAGTCCAGTGTGAGGCAACGGTTGAGGTTGTGGACGGGTGCTTCAGTCGCGGATGTCGTTAAACAGTTTCACGCGTCTTAAAGTCCATTGCCACCTTCCATAAAATGGAACATGCATCGGAATTGTTGTACAGTCTCTCCGACCCCGTGTCATCATGTTCACTTGTGCCTCGCCCAGCGCCCTGCAGTCTCTGCCCCCCCCCCCCCCCGTGCTGGCTGGCGCCGACCGTGGTCCCACTGCCGCCCGTGTCGGTTGACGCTGGCCGTGACCCCTCTGCCGCCCGTGCCGGCTGGCGCTGCCCGTGATCCCCATGCCGCCCGTGCCGGCTGGCGCTGGCCGTGCCGGCCGCTCTGCGCCTGCTGTACCGGCGTGTGTCGCGACCGGCCGGCAGGCGAAGCGGAGGCCGGCCCGCCGGAGCCCGAGTGGTGGCGGCCCTGCATCCCTGATGGTGTCGAGCTGGACGACCCCTCGCTCAGCGGCAAGCTCACCCTGCTCAACGACCTGCTCATCAAGTGCGAGAACATCGGAGACAAGCTGTGAGTGTGCGCCGCGCGCCCGCCGCCCTGCGCCCCGTCGGGTGCTGAGTGGGTGCTGAGCGGGCCACGCGCTGTACTCCCGCCTCCGTGCGGCGGTGCTTGGTTGGTGGACGGGCGGTGTGCGGTGCGGCGGAAGGCTCGGAGCCCGGCGGTGACGCGCACCCCTGCTGTGTCAGGGGGCGGACGCTCACCAGCTGCCCTGTGAGAGGGATGCCTTCCGCCGTGTCAGTGACCCACTCCCGGACGGAGCGACGCCGCCGCACCTGGCCGGTGTCAGTCGTCGCCCGGCAGCGTGTGGGCGCCGCTGGTGCTGCTGGCGATTTGATGGGAGGCGGGCGGGCAGCCGGACGGCCCTGGTGTGGCTTGTCAGTGACTGGTCCTGCCCGTGTGTCCCGATATCGGACAGAGCTGCGCCGGGTTCACTTGTCTGCCCCCCTCCCCCCCCCACGGGTCCTGCTGTGCGCGCTTTGCCAGCACCACACTCGAGAGCGTCTTCACGGCGGTGTTAAGCTCGACTGGGCACCAGCACCAAATTCTGTGTTTGCACCAGCGCTGACGCCGTACCCTCTGTGGGTCCGCAGGCTGGTGTTCAGCCAGTCTCTCTTCTCGCTGAACCTAATCGAGGAGCATCTGGCGCGGCTGCACCGGGAGATGCAGAAGCGGCGCAACGGGCCCGACAAGCACCCGTCGCACGTCTATTTCGGCACTTGGAAGCCGGATTACGACTACTTCCGGCTGGACGGCAGTACGCCGGAAGATCGACGGCAGCTCATGTGCGACCGCATCAACAAGGCCTCCAACGAGAGGTGAGGGGGGGGGGGGGTCATCCCCGGGTCTCGTGCAACGGCGTGAACCAGGCCTCCGACGAGGGGTAAGGGGTAGGTGTCACTTCTGCCGGGGAGGGGTGATGGCGTCTCTGTACGAGGTGGTGGGTGCCGTGGGGCGGTCCGTGGTGCGCCCGTCCGTCGTGCCGTGATGTGGCAGGGCTATCGGACGGCCAAGCCGGCGGGTCGCCTCGGTGTGGTGACTGGCGGAACCCGTGTCGCGCGGTGACGTCCGGTCCGACCTGGACCGATGGTGCAGCGTGTCAGACCACCCCGCAGTCTTGGATGACACCCGCGACAGTTCTGCAAGGCGGTGCCCTGGGCTGGGCCGCGCTATGGCATTGTGATGGACTTACGACCTCTTGGTGAAGTCATTTGATGACCCTGTGATGTCCCCGGACCTCGAAGATCGATACCCTGTTGCGCGCCGGACCGCGCCGTGAGTTCGTGACACACCACTAGCGTTTCATGACCCCGAACCATGACCTGGGACGCGCTGAGACCTTGTGACGCCTCCGTGACCCCGGTGAGGACGTACTGTGACCTGGAGATCGGCCGCCGCAGGGCCCGTCTGATGCTGATCTCCACTAAGGCCGGAGGGCTCGGCATCAACTTGGTGGGCGCCAACCGGGTGGTGATCTTCGACGCCTCGTGGAACCCCACGGCCGACTCGCAGGCCATCTTCCGCGTGTACCGCTTCGGCCAGGAGAAGCCCTGCTACGTCTACCGGTTCATCGCACAGGTGAGAGGACGGCGGTGGCCGAGGAGGGGGGGGGGGGGGGGGGAGCGTCCCACAGCTAGCTGGCAACTGACTGGCGGATGTGAATGTGCGGCTACTGTTCTGTTGTGGGATAGAAGGTGGCCATGTGCAGTGCATGCACATGCCCCTAATGTTGGTACCAGCTACCCTTTTGGGAGCTTTTGTGCAGTTTTGCATGCACCGTGTGAGGACTACCCTGGTGTTGGCACATTCAGGTCTCTGTCTCCGCCTGTGGCGTTCTTTTTTGCGAGAAGGCTTTTGCAACTGAAGCCCTTACGGCCACTTTCTTATTGTGGTATGCCTGTCCAGCTGCTTGTTCATCTACGTTTGGCCACATGACTTGTCTCACGAAACATTCCCATCCCGGCATGGAGCACGTCTGCTGGGCGCCGTGGGTGGCGTAGTTCACGACCGCTCCGCCAGGCGTCCCCACTGACGCGGCTTCTCCGGCGGCAGGGCTGCATGGAGGAGAAGATCTACGACCGCCAGATCACCAAGCTCTCGCTGGCGTGCCGCGTGGTGGACGAGCAGCAGGTGGAGCGGCACTTCAACCAGCACGACGTCGAGGAGCTGTACGAGTTCGAGCCGGACCGGAAGCGCACGGCCGGCCTCGTCGTGCCCAAGGTGGGAGGGCTGCTGGCGCCATCCTGCCGCGCTGGGATCGGTGGAGGCTGCTGGCCGGCTCACGCGCCGCCTCCCCCGGGTCGGCCACGCCCCGAGCCAGGGATGCAAATGGCGGGGGACGGGGGAGGGGGGGGGGGCTGATTTGCATGTGTGATTGACTGCTGCATGGCTCGCCTCCCTTTCGCTGGAGATTCCCGGTCGGTGCGAGCGCGCGGCGCGCTGTACCGGCCTGTGGTGATGGCATGCCGACCCTGGCCGCACCGCTGCACTGGCCTGTGGGAATGTCACGCTGACCTCGGCCACACCACTGTGATGCGCTGACGACTCTCCCGACGCCGAGCCGTCCAGCCTGTTGTATAAGGACAGGCGGGGAACACTGCCTGACGTGGGGTTCGCCAGACGAGAGCTGCGTATATATAGACCAAACAAACTGGCGTCAACAGCAACTGCGATTTGTTGTGGCGCGTTCTTGAGCCGTGTCTCCGCATGCGCGGTGCGTGTGCCCTGGATGACTCATGGCAGTGGGTAGGGCCTTTCGTGGGTTAATGTAATTTGCATGCACCTTGGACGACCTGGTGCTGATGCCACTGGCTGGCCATATGTTAATGCGGCGTGTGAGTATGTCTAGGACGACCTGGCGCTGATGGAGTTGGCCAGCCATATATTATCCGACGTATGGATGTGTCCAGGACGACCTGGTGCTTATGAAGTTGGCCGGCCATGTGTTAATGTGGCGTATGATTGTGTCCAGGACGACCTGATGCTGATGGAGCTGGCCTCGGAGCAGAGCCAATGGGTCTGCAGCGTACACGGCCACGACTCGCTCCTGCAGAACCTGGTAGACGAGGAGCTGAACGCGGACGAGCAGCGTGCCGCTTGGGAAGAGTACGAGAACGACAAGCGCGGCGTGCCCAACGGTCAGCCCCCCCCCCCCCCCCCGACGGCGGGCGTGCTGGGGCGCGGCGCCGCAACACCCCAACACCGGCCAGAGGCTCACGGTCGCCTGTCGGTGGCGACAGAGGGCGCGCGGCGGGCGCACGCGGACCATCAGTGCCTACAGTTGGTGCAGAGCGTGGTGACCGGCTGGCAGTTGGATCGGGCGACGGTGCGCGGTGTGACAATACCGCGCGGGTCCACACCTGCCTTCGTTGGTGACGCCATGATGACGGCAACGTAGCATTTGGAAGGTGCGGTAGAAATCAAGTTAGGTCCCTCAGGTTCCGTCGATGTGCTGTCTTGTCTCCCGCTCGCGTTCGCAGTCGATGTCTGCGTGCTCCGAACTTGTCAGCGATCCGCCCTGGTGCTCATGGAAGCTGCTGGCCCGCTGAACTGCGGCCGTGCTGGGCGACGATGCCGAACGTGACGAGATGCTGTGGCTTTGTTTTCAGTGGGCGACACCATCCCGCTGATCGACGGCAAAGCCATCGACAAGGCCACTGTCATCCAGATGATCAAAAATGACGTGAGTTGTGCACAGGCTAGCCAGCGCTGGTGTCATGTGGGGACTGGACGTTGCAGCGCCCAGTTGCATGTCAAGGGCTTCACACGCCAGCACCGTGCGGTTTACTAAGTGACAAGATAACCTGCTATATGCATGTGAAATGTGTGTGTGTGGGTTTGTCTCACTGTGCACCTGCCGCTGTGGTTTCTGGTGTGTGGTGGATGCGGGAATAGTAGGCACGGCTGGCGGAAGTCCATGCTAATGGCTTTGTCATGCGATCCCGTTATGGCTTCCGCTGCCCTGGGGTTTGCCGCGTCAGGCTCCGTTCGGGTGGTGCGCCTTCTTCAGCTACGTAAGCCGCACAACGCCGCGCCTGTTTCATGCTCTGTTCCACACACCGGCGTTGATCTCAACCACCCCTGACACGGTCAGTGACGCTGACACCGCGCCGCCCTCCGCAGAACCCCACCGCCACGGACAACGAGGTGCTGTTGATGATTCCCAAGGCCATCCAGACGCTGCGCGCTTACTACTTCAAGAAGCAGCAGCAGGAGCGGCGCGCCAGGGAGGAGCAGTACATGCGCGCCCTGGAGCAGCAGCGGCAGAAGATGTACGGCCAAGCGGGTGGGTAGCCGACGGCGGGCGAGCACCGCGGGCGCAGCGGCCGGAGACGCCGCCGGGCCGGTCTCGCGGCCCGCGAAGCGGCGGTCTCGCGGCCCCGCGGTCCCGTGGTCCCACGGTGGAGGCTCGGGCCGGTGGTCTCGCAGTGCGGCTGTGCCACATGGCTGTCATCCGGGCAGGTGTGAGTTCCGTCCTCGCTGCGAATGGCATTGGATTCCGGCGTCTCGCATTCCAAAACGTTTCAGCTATCGTCTCCGATCGCAACCAGCTGCGCTGTCAATACGGAAACATGAAATGAATCAGCTGTCATGAAGCTCTAACCAGGCAGCAGTTTCCAGCCATGCTGTATGAGTTGCGGCTCGAGCCTTACGAGGCCATAGGTGACGCGTCAGATCCTGCCGCTCGACACCCTAATCGGCATGCTATCTTGATGCTGATATTAACGGGGCGGGTCCAGGACTGGAAACATCACGTGCATCGCGTCGAGCTGGCCACAGCCACTCGGCTGCCGGTTGACCGCCGCGGCGCCGCTGTTCAGGTGCAGGGTGGGAATAACAACCGCCGCTGTGCGTTCATGAAGATTTTATGGTTGTCGCCTCGCCCTTTTCGCCATTCAGACCTAGTCGATGTTCCCTGCCCGTCAGTCTGCGCATGTCGGTCTCTTCTCCGTGCGCAGTCGGCGCTGGCCTGCTCGTCTTCCGCGTGCCCAATGGGCGCTGGATTGCTCGTCTTCTCCGTGTCCAGTCGGTGCTGGCCTGCTCGTCGGATTTATGCCCGATAGGCGCTGGTTTGTTCGTCTTCCCAGTGTCCAGCTGGCGCTGGCCTGCTCATTCTTTCCGTGTCCAGTGGGCGGTGGCCTGCTCGTGTTTTCCGTGCCCAGTCAGCGCCGGCCCGCTCGTCTGACCTTTCCCCTCTCCGCATGAAAGGCAAGCCGTCGTCCGTCGACATGAACACCTACAACCAGATGCTGCAGCTGCTGGCCAAGCAGTGGGGAGGACAGCCGGCCTCGTCCATGTCCCGACAGCTGCTGGGACAGCCGTCGGCGGCCGCCAGACAGCCGGCGCCGGGCAGCGTGCGGGGCCTGGCCGAGGCGGCCGCGGCGTTCCGCGCCGACGCCGCGCGGGCCGGCCCGTCCGGTGCCCAGCTCCCGGGCGGTGTCAAGCTGCCCAAGGCACTGCAGATCCGGCCGACCAAGGTGAGCGAGGCGACGCTGCCGTCGGCGTCGGCGCCGGCGCCGGCGGAAGCCGTCCGAGTCCCGCCTCGTGGTGTGGCGGCTTAGCAGTACGCCGTCCTGTCACCACTTCGAGGTCGCGGTCGCCGGGAGAGGCCTGCTGGTCACACCAGGTGTCACATCGTACGGAATGGTGTGACGATGTGGCTGAAGTTGGCGGTATACACATGCATGTTTTGCGCATGTTGTTAACTGCGTTTTGCTACTTAACCCATTTCGTACCCACCGCCGCGCTTGTCGGCAAGTGCTCAGAATATCCGCTTGACTTGTGTCTGACGTCAGTGTTGACCAGTGTTGCAGGACAAACCGTGCTCAGAATATCCGCTTGACTTGTGTCTGACGTCAGTGTTGACCAATGTTGCAGGACAAAGCAGAGGACCAAGACGGACACAAGGATGGCAAGCCCACCCCGCCCCCCGCTATTGTGGACATCACATAATCTTCCCGAGGCTAGAGCATCATTATCTCGACGTCACCATTCATCGTCCGTTACCACCAGCTGTCACTTCACGCTAGCGTGAGCAGAGATGGCTGACGTCACCACATCGTCACCCGAGGATGACGTCACCAGGCTGCCAACGTCACTCCACCGTGAACCAGGATCGCCGACGTAACCAGAACCCTACCAACGGGCGCGCCGCCGTCTGCGGCTGTTGGTCCACCTTCCAGCCGGCTTCGGCGCTCAGTCCGGTAGTGCCGCGCACCGGCCGCGCCGCCGCCAGCCCGGGGCAGCCGGCCGCGCCGCCGCCAGCCCGGGGCAGCCGGCCGCGCCGCCGCCGGCCCGAGGCAGCCACGGGCGGCCCTGCGCAGCCGCCACTGCCAGCCACGGCCGTCTAGCTTCGATGTGCGCAGGCCTGCTGTGACCCGAGGTCACGGACGCAGTGGCTGCGGCGGCGATCAGGGACGCACTGATGCAGCTGTGGCTCGGCTGGCGCTGACGAATTGCGCCGCGAACGAGATGGGCTGGTATTTTTACAGGATGCGCAGAGGTTTGTACGTGGTCCTTGCTGTGTGTAACCGAACACTGGAAAAGTGGGGGCTTTGGTCTGTCCAATAGCGTCACGCTTACTGTCGCCGTGACGGCTTGTCCATTACTATTTTCTGTCGCGGTTGTTGTTTTGATTTTTTGCCAAGTTGACCGACTTTTGGAGCTGTAGTGTATCATATACGCGTATCCTATACTTCATGCCAAAAATAAAGTGGCGTTCCGTCGCTCTTCTCCAACGCGTTGTCAGCGATGTCCAGGTCGCTACCCGGCACCATGGTCGTGAAGCTCCACTGAGTGTTGCGGGCGTGCCGTAGCTGGCGCCCCACATACGCTACGCACCGAATGGTCTGGGGATAGTGAACATCGTTTTAGGTAATGTTACTGTTGCAAGAAATAAACAAGAAAAAGCATGAAGTATCTGGGTAAGACTCAGTTTGCCGTTATGACAGCTATGTTAGTTAATCTCGTAAGCTGACGTGTAAGGATAAGCGCATCGAAATTTTAAAGCACGAGCTGGATAAGACAAGTTTGACAGTGTGGCAGCCATGTCAGTTAACCTTCATTGTTAAGATTTAGGGCGCCGTCAACGGCGTACGCCCTCTTATAATATGGGAAAACCCAAGACCAAAAGGTCGACGCCTGAGCGATAGTGGGTGCTGCGGCAGGCCAACAAAGAGGCTCCCGTTAACAGCATAGGGTCCTCGGAACAAGCGAGAAGGACCTTAGACCAATATGGTGGGGCTCCTGAACGGTCGGGAGTATCCCGGCAGGCTAACGCATTGGGCCCGACCGGAGCACAGGACCCTCTGAGCAAAAGGGAATAACCCAAGACCCAGAAAGTACATGAATTAATTCCCCTGCGCGTTAAGAATGCCCGGATAGGTTAACAGAAAGGGCCCTGATAAGAGTGAGGTATCCGCCGTAGCTGAGCTCAAAGGGAAAGGGACCTAAATCAATATAGAGGGTTCCTGAGCATCGAGTGCTTCGGTGAATTATCTTATATGGGCCCCAGCAACAGAATAGGGCCCTTCGAGCAGGTGGAAAGAGCCCGAGGCCAACATGAAGGGCCCCTGAGCAATCGGGCAAATGGGACCCCCCGGCGATGGCGTATCGAGCCTTTCTGGCGAATGTGAAGAATCCATGGAAGGCCCTTGGTTGATAAGAGTGCCCAGCCATGTTAGCAGGTAGTCAGACCCGACATTCAAAGGGAGGACCCAGTGTCCAATGTGCATGGTTCCCGAACAATCGAGTGTACCCCAGCAGGTTAACAGATATGGCCCCCGGAAAGAGCACAGTGCCCCCCCCCCCCCATTTCAATAGAAAGCGCCTAGGACCCAATGTGGAGGACCCCGAACGATGGAGTGTGCCCGAGAGGGTTAACAGATGGGACCCACGACAGGAGGGCAGGACGCTCCGTTCAAATAGGAAGGAACTAAGGCCCAAGGTGGGATACCCCGAACGCTGGAGTGTGTCCGAGCGGGTTGACAGATGGGGTCCTGTCAAAAGCATGGGGCTCTCAAAAGCCAAAAGGAAGTAGCCAAGACCCCATGTGGACGACCCCCAACGTTCGGGTGTTCCCGAGGTCAGGTTAACAGATGGGTCCCCGAGAAAAACGTACAGCCCCGCATGTGACGGGGAATTGAAAGGGCCCTAGGCTAATGTAGAGGATCCATGCCCCGGAAAGCCAGCAGAAAGGAGGCTCCTTAGCGGTCGGATTTGCTTTACAAGTGGACGTATTGGGCCCCTAGGAACGGCGTAGGGCCTCTGCACAGCGCAATGAGTCTAGCAATCTCTCTTTCACCACCCTCTCAACCAGTGGAGATTTTTTGTCTGCTCCTAGGCCCTTCAGTTTTGCTTTTTCTTGGTCGTCTGAACGCCCAGAGTTGTCCAGATTTTGTTGCATTTTGTGTTCAAAAACTGCGTCTGTTCGGTCGGCTATGGTGCTCCTTCGGAGCCCAAAGAGGGGGTGTACTTAACCTTCGGTATCACATGCAGTGTATCGCTGAATCTAACCAAAGGGGGACGCAGTTTCAACTGAGCTGCGTGTCAGAGCCAAAATGTCGGTTTCGGTATGCTTGTCGGTCTTTTACGATCCAACGCAACGTGTATGGATGGAGTTCAACTTGTTCCTCCCTTCCTCGTCTATTTTACTTGGTGAGGCCGTTTGTGATCTTTTAGATGTGAAGCACTTCGACCTGGTTTTGTGTGTACTAAGACACCGGCATTCAGGGGATTAAACAAAGAGCGATTGCCAGCAATTACCACGATACCGTGTCTATCTAAGAATTAGAATAGGCGAACATATGTGTGCATGCAAACTAATTCAAGCAAATAGGCATCATGCATTACGCTTGATTCAAACATGCAAACGGTTTGAAGTAAACAGGCACCAAATATCGCGCATCAATTATACATGCAAGTGATTTCAATTGAACAAGCATCGCACATTACCCGTCAGACATCACTTACATATGTAAACGATGTTAAGCTAACACACATCATACATGAAAGCACTTATCACGTTCGCATAATCGACCATGATGAACCCCAGATGTAAAGATTTGATCGCCGTCTTTTTACAGGAAAAAATTTACTTGTTTTCCTGTCTGAGTGGTCCTGTGCTCTGTAAATGACTTTGAACTATAAAAAGGCATATGGCCCATACCTCCCTCGATTTTAGTCTGAGCGTATCTTGCCAAAAAATGGTCACCAAAGGGGGTATTCCCTGTTTTGTTTTTAGCGTCTTGTAAGTGTTCATTATATTTCAAACGAATAGGTTACATGGAATCCCTGACTATCTCCCTCCCATGCTTTTCACTGTCTACACTTGATGTCGTAAACCACGCATTTTACGCGCGAACCCCTTGAAACCCATAACTGCATGAATGACATCTAGTGCGCCCCGGGCACTCAGGCCTCGAGATGGAAGATTTCACCAAAGACGTTTTAGCTTATTGTCGTTCTTCCAAGGTAGGTGTACGCGCACTTCTGATTTTTTAACAATGTGTTAGATTTTCCAAGACAAGTGCTCACCTTTATAAGGTAGCGTCAAAAATCTGTCTTCCGATAGGACGTGCTTCCGCCTCCAACCACCCATCCCCCACGCGCTCTCAAAGAAATTCCTCAAGGTCAAACGCGGGCTCAAAGGACGGGAAACTTCATATCACCCGAAAATTACCGGCCGATTTTTGACTTACAAAGATCAGAATATTCACCACAGAAAGAGCTAACGCCTGTCAAAAAGTCCTGACCTCTCAAGGTCACCCTTCAAGGGTAAACGCGAGCTCACAGGACGGTGAACGCCATACCGCCCAAAAACTGCTAGACAATAGCAGGAGAGGTCAGGACATTTTGACGGACGCCAGTTCTTTCCGTGGGAAAATTCGGACGTTGAGAAGTTCAAAATCGCTCGGTAATTTTGAGGTGATATGGAGCTTCCCGTCCTTTGAGCCTGTGTTTGACCTTGAAGGGTGACCTTGAGAGGTCAGGACCTTTTGACGGACCCTAGCTCTTGCGCTTGTGACTACTTTGATGCTCACAGTCTTCAAATCCGCCGGTAGTTTTTGGGTGATATCGAGTTCCCCGTCCTCTGACGCAGCTTTTGTCCTTGAAGGTCACATGATATTGCAAAATAACGGTCATCTTTGGTGTTTTCATGCCACAATTGACCTTGAAGCCATTTTTCAGAGAAGTCGGAACTCGTCGCTGAAAAAAGCTGAATAGATTAACGCTACCTTATATAGATTAACATATGCTTTGTAAAATCGAACACATTGCTGAAAAATCAGAAGCGCGTGTACGCATAGCTTGGAAGAACGACAATAAGCTAAAAAAGTATTTGGTGAAAGCTTCCATCTCGAAGCCTAAGTGCCCGGAAGGTAATAAATGTTATTTATGCCGTTCTGGGTTTCAAGGGCTTTGCACGCACAAATACCTGGTTTACAAAATCAAGTGTTAATTGTCTGAAAAAACGTGGTAGGGAGACAAACTGAACACCTGCGAGACCCTAAAAACAAAACAGGGAGCACACGGTGATCGGTGATCATTTTCTTTTGTTGGAAAACACGCTCAGACTAAAATTGAGCGAGGACCCTATGTCCCTTTTATAGCCTAAAGTCATCTTAAGTGCACAAGATCACCCAGGCAGGAGAAGAAGTAAATGTTTTCGTATAGAAAGTGGGCAACCAAATACTAACATATAGGGCTCATCATGGCCGATTATGTTAACGTGATATGGGCTTTTATGTGCGATGTGTGCTAGCTTAAAATCGTTTGCATGTGCAAGTGATGCCTGACATGTGATGTGTGATGTCTTTTCAATTGAAATCGCTTGTATGTGTAATTGATGCACGATGTGTGATGCCTGCTTACTTCAACCCGTTTGCACGTTTGAATGAAGCGTGATGCATGATGCGTATTTGGTTGAATTGCTTTGTATGTACGCGTGTCTTTGCATATTCCAATTGTTAGATAGACACGGTATCGTGGTAATGACAGGTAATCGCTCTTTGTTTAATTCCCTGAATGCCGGCGTCTTGTAAAAACTGTGGCTTGCTGTCCCCCCCCCAAAAAAAACAGCTGAACAATTGAGCGGGATCATCGGCAGGCAATTTCTAATTCGCTTCTGCTATTGTTTCGATAAAGGCATGTTGCCGAAATATCAACCAAACTATATTTCCATTCTGCTGGCTTTTCGCCGATAGATAAGGCTATTACTACTGTTTTGCCTATGAGATACGATAGCCTCAAATTCGCCGAGTCGAGAGGCCTCCAGGGAACATGTGCCAGAGGTTTCCCATTCAGTCAAGACGTCTCCTAAACTGCCTTGAATAAAGTAGTCTAAAAACGAGAGGCCTCCATTTCACATGTTGCAGTGCCCCCTCGTCACCAAACAGCCTTAATTTGCTTTAAAATCAGCCTCATCCCAATGGCTTTGGGGTTTAATATATTCGTTGTCTCATGACAGTTGGATGGCCTAAAACTATATCCACGAGCTGGTGAAAATTCATGGCTTATAGCAGCGTATTCATAGACATGTGACGAGACAATATATGCGCCAGTCACGTGATGGAGCAATGTGCGCAGAAGTTGCAACGATCGCTTAAAGGTAAGCAGTTAAAGGCTAATGATTATTTCTTAACGGAATATTTACTACTGAGCACGGGGCACCGCCAAACATTTAATCAGGGAGGCGCGCTGGTACATTGGAGAGGGCCAAAAGGCATTCTGGAAGAGTTCAATGCTTGAAAGCACAGACAGAGGGTTTCCGCTATTTCGCTGCACCTGCGCCTGTACCAGCTTCAGGACTGCACACATACCGTCCCAGTGCGTGCCAGCCCAGCTTCAAGACTGCAACACATTCCGTTCCGGCGTGTGACAGCCTAGCTTCAGGGCCGCACACACACCGTCCTGGTGTGTGCCGGCCCAGATTCAGGGCCGCACACACACAGCCTCGGCGTGTGCCGGCCCAGATTCAGGACTACGCAGATACCGTCCCGGCGTGTGCTGGCCCAGATTCAGGGCCGCACACACACAGCCTCGGTGTGTGCCGGCCCAGATTCAGGACTACGCAGATACCGTCCCAGTCGGACAGCCCGTGCTGCACTTCTAGTTCTGGTCGCCGATGTTTGAGGATCATGCACGGTTCGGTATCTGTAGGCTACCTCTGGGCGTACCTCCTACCTCCTACCTCTACCCCTGGGAATGCTCCGGTTCAGAAACGGTCGCTTCTGGGGAAAGCCCACTGGTCACGCTCAGCTCCACGCTAGTGGTTCCACGAGTGAGCTTGGTCACAAACCGTTGTCGTCTTGCTCTATGACAGCTGCTCAGGAACCCCAGTGCCCAGCGAAGTGGGCGCATGACGGCTGGAGCAGCGCTTCCAGCCCATGTCGCCGCCCAGGCCGTTTGAACGACGTTGAAATCGTCCCTCCACCCCCACCCCAAACAGAAATGATTGCAGAGACGGCGGCGACGATGCTGTGAGGGGAAGACGACTTCCCGAACGTTGCGAATGACCCTGCCCGATGCTAAGAAGTATCGTGTCCGACAGCAGCTGAACGCTCTTGCTTGACTAAGCCATGACATCATCGGCCACCTTGAGTTGTGCACAATTTCCTGCACTTGTCATGCCGTGTGGATCATCCGTCATTTTAATCGAGGTAATGCATTTGAACCAGCGCAATCACTTCATTGGTGGCGAGAGCACGTGCGCATGGTTAAAATCTCCCAGCAAACCATGCCGTGACCAACAGAAAATATCCCCACGCCCCGGTCGTGTGGGGGCCGGTACCTCGCGTGAGGAACGCGTCGTGCGGCACAGTATTTTTCACTAATAGCGCATTGATCAGGCCTCACCCGCGCGTATAAAGCTCTTGGGGCCTAATCTGCTGCACTGTCGTCCGATATATGTGAGCCGTAATGGCCATATCAAATGTGTTCGTCGTGGAGCCACAACTGCCTATCGATTCGTAAGTATGCAACCATCATGTCGAATTCTCAAACTGATTGGGGAGGGGGCAGAGTCGTGGAAGTCGCTAAACGAAGGCAGGTACAACAACTTAATTATTTCCTGGTTATACACATGTCTAAACTTACTACATATTGTTAAAGCTGCTGTACATTTTTATAGCGATGGCTGGAGTTGCAGTTTCAGCAAAACCGAACGATGTTGGCCACTGTAACAGCAGCGGCGCCGCTTTGTGCGCGGGAACGATCGTCGTGGAATGTTTCCGGAAGTCTTTCAAAATAAACCCGCAAAGTTAAATCTGGGGCGTATCCTTTTACCATTTTGAGGTTGTCCTCTGGACCCATTAGCAGTTACAGCAACACGGAAATACATATTTTATCTTAACCTTTTCATTTCCGCCACTAGATTTTCGTCAGCCCATTGGTCACCGCTCAATGCTACAAGGCCAACGCCGCCGAGCAGCCCATGGAGACTGCAACGCCGGGCATGGAGTGTTTTTGCTGCCGAGATTTGCGAGCGCGCGTGTCCAAAATTACGTTGCAACAATTTTTCTCACTAGAAGATTCTGAATGAATGCTAAAATTTTTGGGCAAGGACGGATCAGCATTGTTAATAAAATGTTTTACGTATTTTGATCTAGGATCTACGGTCAACGGGTCCACAAAAATACCTGTAGACCAAGACAAAAATTCTGGCAAAGCCTCTGATTTATATCGGCTTAGAAAGAATCCAATGAATCATTGTAAACTGAAGAGCTTCGGTGATTTATTCCATACAGTTTGATATGGACATCTGATACATCTGATTTGTTCAGTTTATTGGCTTTGAAATTTTTTAAAAAATCGATCTTGCGCGAACTTCTGGCTTACCTTCCCGTCAAAGATGGTAAAAACTATAACAAAACAAAGAAAAGCGTGGCCTTCATCGATAAGTGGGCCGTACCCGTCAATTTTTTGGGGGGAGGCAGCGGGCCCATGTGGGAGACTGCAACGCCGGGATTCGGGGTTTTTATTTCTACGGCTTGCGAACGCGCATGTTCAAACAATGTTATGCAAGTTTCCACGCTAATTCAATCTGATTGAATATTGAACATTCCAAGAGCATCATGGGTTGTCCATATTACTGCACATTTTTTACCTCATTTCGATCCACAATTTACGTGTCTGTGACCCTCAATATCTCCGTAAAGAAAAAATCCCTTCGCCGCCGCTGCCAGGAGCTGAACCTATGCAGGACCGGACCAAAAAGCATTATGACGAAAAATTTAAAGCTCTACACCTGCCCCCATCAATGACCGTTGTTTTTTCCCTAAACGCGAACCCCAAGACATGGAGAAACAGACGGCGATATGCCAGCGGTTCACTGACAAGCTCAGAGACCGGGATTTCCTAACAATATCTGATTAACTGGTGAGCTGCATTTCGTTCTCAGCAGCAGCGCCAACTAAAAACCAACATGTCCTGTGAAGAAACCAAGCCCGGTAGCGTGTTATATTGCAAGCACTAGCGTGCACCGCGCATGGATGGCGATGTCTAAGCCTGTTCTTACCGGACCAGACCGGTTCGAGGAAGACGACACGAGCGCGGCCGCAGTGAATACTAAGCCGTATGTTGAAGCCTTGGAAAAGTTTTGGTAACATCTATGAAGCGCGCGCACGTACAGGCAGGTCATTCAGCGGTTTCAACAGGGCGGAAGCACACATCATTATTCAGACGAATCATTTGAGTGGCCCCAGAATCACATCAGCTAAAAAAGACTGTCGCTGGCTTGATGTGGAGTGGGCAGCTTTTTCTCCTGAACTGTCATCTCTCGATATCCTTCGGTGAGTGTGTGTGTGGGGGGGGGGGGGGGGGAGGAGGGCCATCTGAAGGGCCATGTGAAAAACAAACGCTTGAACTGACCTCATCTCTCATTTTGTGAGCGTTGTGAACGATTTGGTCACGCGCATTTGAGCGTGTTTGAGCCGTTGTGGCCAACATTTTGATAAAGTAATAAGGCGGTTCCATAATGAGCACAAAACGTCTAATCGCTATGAAATTCAGTCGTCTTAATATGCAAAGTATAACGAGTGTTCCGTAAAAATCTGACGTTTTTAACTCGACGACAAATCAGTCTGTAATATGCTCAGTGATAACTTAAGCAATAACCACAAATATAAAAATGTCGGTTAAGACATATTCGTGTCTGGGACACCCAGTGCACAGTGCATCGTACGTGTGACACAGCGCGTCACACGCACACACGTGTGTGTCCAGAAAAGGTTACCTAAATGACCTACTATCAACTAGGTCTATGCATGAATTAGTTGTTCGGATTTTCATCTTCTATCGATTAGGCTTCAAAATAGAAAGGATAGTTTGACGCATTAACTATTGTCCGTATCACCGTGAGAAAACTGCTGAGCCCACACTTAAATTTACCCGTTTATGCATTATTGCTTCTGTGATCAGTAAGTTATTATACTCAATTGATGACCTTCAAAACACCAAGATGATATTGATGGTACTCGATATCATGTGCTCATCCTTGAGGGCTTTTCAAAAATGAGTTGTTTCCTTCATTGCTTTCTTCAACATCGCATCACATCACATCACACATCACATAACACCTGTCACTTATTTTCTTAAATTTGCATAGGATGGCGGTCTATTCAGTTTATACATTCATATGTACTCCGTTATTCATAAAAAAGCTTCGAGACACACAAGAAAGAATAGTGTATCGCATGTATCTAAATATATATATATATATATATATATATATATATATATATATATATATACACATATGCAAGTCATAAGCATATCCACTCAGGGGTGTCATGGACGCCATATGACCGACGTAGTCGGTGCACCACAAACCCCAAATCATCATCATCATCATCACACAGGGGTGTCAATTTTTGTAAATTATTAGGGGGTGCCGAACCAAAGGCCTCACAGTCTAGCCCCCTCCCCATTTTTCTCACCGAATTTAACCCACTTTATTTTGGTTAAATGCAAGATGTACTTAAGCCTTCAATCTAAGCGGTATAGAAGTCATGCGTGGTTGGATCCAGGGAGCAGGCACTGGACGCACGCGTCTCTTCTGATCGGCACGTGAAGGCCCCCTTTAGAGACCTCCTTAGCTCGCCGATAACGCTCTTCTATGGAGGTCACGGGAGGCGGCAGGCATCTTGGTTGTGGGGGACGGGGACGAGGTTAGCCATAGAGGACTGGGTCATCCCCATATTTCAGATATTTTCACTGCAACCTCACAAACCACTGCGTGTTTTATGGCGCTGGGTATGTGACGTTTATTGCATCGTTTTTCCGCTCAGCTGTTACAATTGGTATCTTGTGGTGAGAGCAGCCATGACTTTTTGTTATGTGAGTGGTACGAGACCCCATTACGCAGAAAGATTAAAGAAGATAGTCTTTGTGCTATGATCATCTTTTACCCAAGTTTTTTTTGTAGTATTCCAGCCAAAAACATTGGGGGTTCAAACCAACATTAGGGGGGGGGGGGTAACTCAACATTGGGAGGAACAGGGTCCTTACAAAAGAACACAAATCAACACCCGTGTATCCACTCATTAATTGAATAATTATTTTCAGGGTACTGAGAAGGCCACCTCAGTGTTAAGTTAGCTTTGAAACGCACCACGGCGCCGAAACCTGTTGTGTTGATAATGTGTTCAACTTACAAAAATGGCATCTTAGACATCTGCTTGTGTTCGTTAGCAATGCCCTATGCACACATGCATAAGCAGACGTGCCCAAGAACGGTTTACCATTCTCATAGTCAAAGTGGATGGCGGAGCACTGAACTTGACACGCGGGCGTTTCCATCGGGCTCTCATCGTGCGGTGTTTACTGCATGAAGCCCGTATAGTTGACGTGTTGCCTTCCTGTCGAAATATTAGCATGATTACCTCAGCCTCCGCATCAGCAGAAACACCAGACAACTAACTCGCGCACATGAATTAGCGATGCCCGAACTTTCGCTTTCCGGGGCTCACGGTCTCGGCACAAGGCAAAGTGAGGAAAACACGTCGTCGCCGGCGTTCAGCGCGTCGCGAGCAACGAGCTGTCAGCCGGGCTGGCGCGTGCTGCCGCGCCGCTTCGGGCCTGGAACGTCGCCGCCGCCGACGACACCGTCGGCTGCGGAGCGACGCAGGGCTTCGAAGCGGCCGGCGCCGTTTCCATGGCTACGAATCCGATCGAACCAGGATGTTTTCGCCAAGGAGGTTCAGATGAGAGTGGTCGACGTCGGCGAGCGGACGGCGACGGGGGTCCCGGCACCGCGCGCGCGCGCAGTCTGGCCGCGTCCCGACCCGCCTCCTCCCACCCCGTGTGACATGCGCCCCCAGTGCGGTCACGGCCGGCCGCCCACGTGCAGTGCTCGCGTCTGACGCTCACGCGGCGTCCGTCGTCACACGCCCCGAGCCGCGCGCCGCCTCGCCCGCTACCAGTCGCGGCAGTGGGAGAGAGTGCGATCATCTGACCAGTTCGCCAGCGCCCGAGGCGTTCCCGCGCTTCGAAAGACTGGTGAGTGTCACTGTGGCGGGCGCGGCGGCCATTCCCGCGTACGTGCCGGCTCGTCAGCTCATCCAGCGCTGTGATATGGGTCCGGGCGGGACGGCGGATCGATGACGAGCAGCGCGGTGATACGGGACTCGCTCTCGACAGCTGCGGGTGATACGGGACACGTTCTCGCCAGCCGAGGGTGATACGGAACTGGTTCTCGACAGCTGCGGACGGGACATAACGGGTTCTCTACAGCTGAGGGTGATACGAGATGGGCTCTCGACAGCTGCGGATGGGACCGGTTCTCAACAGCTGGGGATGACACGGGACGGGTTCTCCACAGCTGTGGATGATACGGGACGGCTTCTCAAATCATACGGGACGGGTTCTCGACAGCTGTGGATAGTACGGGACGGATTCTCGACAGCCGCGGATGATACAGAACGGGTTCTCGACAGCCAAGGGTGATATGGGACGGGCTCTAGACAGCTGGTGGTGACACGGGGTGACAGCTGCCCTCGACAGCTGCGGATTATACAGGACGAGATCTCAGCAGCTGTGGGTTACACGGATGGATTCTCGACAGCCGCGGTTGACACGAGACGAGCCCTCGACAGGCATGGAGGAGGGGACGATTTCTGAACAGCCACGTGGTGATGGCGACTTAGCTCTTGACAGGCCCCAACTCAAACGGGACGGGTCTCTGGACAGCTGTGTTGTGGACAGGGACAAACTCTCAATAAGGCTTGAGTTCGTTCGTGAGGGGTCATGGACAGCTGAGAGGGACATAGGACGAGTTGTGTACCATTTGTCAGGTTAGACGAGGCGAGTTTACGAAAGATCATGAGCCATTGAACGAGTTCACGGCAAAACCGTGAGGAACGGAACAAGTTCACGGAGGACCGTGAGGCACGGAGCGAGCTCTCGTCAGGCATGGGGTATAACGGGATGAGTTCTGTTCCGGCATGGGGTGTCACGGTACGAGCTCTGGTCTGACAAGGGGTGTCACGGGACGAGCTCTGGTCTGACATGGGGTGTCACGGGACGAGGTCTAGTCTGACATGGGGCGTTACGGGACGAGCTCTGGTCTGACATGGGGCGTCACGGGACGCGCTCTGGTCTGACATGGGGCGTCACGGGACGAGATCTGGTCTGACATGGGGTGTCACGGGACGAGTTCTGGTCGGTCATAGGGTGTCACGGGACGAGCTCTGGTCTGACATGGGTGTCACGGGACGAGCTCTGGTCGGACATGGGATGTCGTGGGGGCGTTCTCGATACGACCGCGACGTGCCGCCGGACGAGTCTCGACAGACCGCGGCTTGCTGGTTTGGAGGTTCCCGTATCAGCAGGGGCGTGTGCAGGATTGCAGAATTGTAGACAGTGGGGGAGGTTGAACTTAAGAAAGCTGAACATCATGATTAACGCGCCGCAGGCGCGCATTCCCTTGCGTGTCGTGAAACAACGCCACACGTTCTCGATCTTGTTTCTGCGTGTCTAGCGTCAATTTCCAACCGTCAACATTTAGTCACGTGCGCATCAATAATGCCATAATTTGGCGAGGGGTTGGGACATTGACATGCAACGACGTGGTTCAGCGGGTTCTGCGTGCCTGTTGTACGCATTGTGCGTTACTCTGAAAGCTGGGATATAGGCGCATTCAGGCAGTGCAAAGACATATATTTTTCAAGCGAATGTTCAGGTTGTCTGTTTATTTGGTTTGTGTTAGGACATCATCACAATATTTGCAAGCAAAACATTCGGTCCATCCACACGAATATTAAAAGTTTTCATGGGCGGAGTCAGATAGGCGAAAACTGGAGAGTATGGGCATAAAAATTCTGGCGGTCAGTCGCAACGTATCTCAGAATTGTTTTAGTGAAATGTGGGCCAATGAGAGACCCGAACGCGGCCAATATCACCTTTATCATCGGTAGATTTTCATCTGCTAACCTATCTTGAACGGAAGACTTTTGAGGCAACGCACAACTTTATTGCTATCGGTTACCCGAGCTGTCTGACTCCATTAGCTCAGCTTTTGGCAACATACGATGCATCCTCACGCCTTAAAACTCGCAAACCTGCCTTTATACCTCCTACCTTGCTCGTCCCATGTCACAAGGCGTTTTACTGGTACCTATAACATAAGAATCACTTGTATCCACCGGGGCTGAGTGGACGCTGCTCGGGGTAAAGTGCAGCAACACCGCGTCGCGGGCGACAGGTGCGGGTCCAAACGAGGCAGCGCTGGACGTGAGGAGGATCACTGCCGGACTGGGCAGCAGCAGCGGATAGCAGAAGCGTGCCACCCGCGTGCCGGCCACTCCGGCAGGCGATGGGGGAGGTGACGGCATGCATTCCGTCGTGAGAATAGAAAGCGCCGAGGGTAAATGCCCGAAGAGTATGCACGAGGTAGCGTGTGGAGCGCGTGGGCCCCAAGCCGCAGCAATGTGTATGATACGGTGGTTGCTGATAACCTCCCACACTTTAAGTTGCAGAGGATATCATGGTGTTTGGAATCGACTTCATATGCTGGTATTGAGGAGCGGAATGCCTCAAACGATTTTTGCGCAAAAACATATCACATTTCGATGCGTTTGACATCCTTATCATCACGCTAAGTTTTCGCCAGTCCTGCATTGGAGGTCTCCACGAATGTGGGTCTCTGTCCACACCAGTTCATGTCTGCCAAATTACTGATTAGCCTTTGCGATTACGAAGGCAAACCATCAGCGACCTTGCGGCCGCGCTGGCGCGAACGCCAAACATTAGCCAAATTGGCAGCCGGCTCGCGGACATGGAACATGTGTCACACGAGTCATAATGGAACTTGGCCTGATCTAAGAGCCGGGGCCAAACTGCAGCGCATTTAGTCGTCCTTTGGTGTCAGGCTTGATCACTCCAGTGGATAAAGGTTATTCCATAGAATGTGGTCGTACAATCTCGGAGTCATGCAATCACAAAATCAAACGGTCAGACGATCCAAGTAACCGTGTACTGGTGTCGCGCAAGAACGGAGGAGTGCCAAGATCTCCGAGAGAGACTGTTAAAAAGAAAATGGCAATAGAGCATACATTTAGTGCGACCATATGTGAAGAGACACTGAGACCTTTAATGCTCCCAATCACCGTACCAGCGTGTGACGCCTTCTAAACAAAGGCTCCTTAAAATTCTGAGTCAGGACATACCAGCGTATCACCCAAGTTCGATCGACTTGCTACAAAACATAAACAAAAGGAGACACTTTGGCATCCCCGGGTATCAGAAGTCTACCATGAACACCTTATCGGGCTACCAATGTACAGGTCCCATTTATATCGGCAATCGCCTGAACACAGCGAGTGGCGTCAGAACGGTGTCGGAAAAACCATCGTCAAGCGGTCTAACATCCGCTGTGGCCCAGCCACCGTTCGGCACGGCCCCTCGCACACTGGGAGCGGGGACAATCCGGAACATATCCTAGCCTGCGATGACGGCAATGCTGGTTCTTTAGACGGGCAAACCCGCCAAGCTGTGTTACGAACGGAGGAACAGAACATGCATAGTATCTTCTGTAAAACATTATACGCCCTTGGTACGCGGCTCATGGGAAGCATTGCACAGCATCGTTCGTCGCAATTGCCAAACAAACGATGCCAATAGCAATAACAGCAGCACAGCAGCCAATAGCAATCTCAACATAATTGATAATGCTCTAGGTGAGCAGTATCTTCCTTACATGAATAGCATCTCGCATGACCCTTCTTTACCCAAGACGAGCAGCATCATGTTTCAATATATATATATATATATATATATATATATATATATATATATATATATATATATACTCTGCAGAAAACTGTGCACTTCTACCAGAGCGTACGTAAAATGAGTACAAAATAATACTCTCTAGACGTCTGACCGTTCACGCACAGAACAGCATTAACTGAGCACACACAGAAACCCAATACAACGCACTCGACAACAGCCCGCAAACTGTAAACGATACAATAATCATCATGTGCTCTCGGCGTAAAGATGGAGGCTTACAGCACTAGAAGTGAACTACTATCCGTCATCTCCGCTTATCAGCAAACAGACGCTGGGGGAGCCCACCAACTGCACGAAGCGTCACTGTCACGACCCACGGGACCGGACACGTGTGTGTTGTTGCGTGTCACAGCTGAAAGTTTTTGCGTGCCGCAGCCGACAGTGTTTGCTCATCACAGATGAGTGCGCGTAATGTGCAAGTGCTCACGTCTGTGTTTTTACATGAGTGCAATATTAAGTACGATTCGTGTATTACAAAACCCACGGTCCCTGAGGCATGACAGGTTTGGTGAAAGTGGCCGTGAGACACGGCACTAATGTGATTCTTTTCGTCGTGTTCAAGATCACTACTCTTGAATATGTCTGACGCAAGATGAAGCATTGGGAGAAATGACAAGTTCTATACCAGAAGCGCATGTAACTGGATGCAAAGAAAACGTGCCAGATCCGGAAGAATCCTTTTACAAAGTTGATAAAGGATTCTTCCACAAAGTTGGGAGGTCTGGACCCCAAAGGATTTTTCGACAAAATTACAAAAAAGATCCAAGATCCAGGAAAGTCCTGCCTACAAACTTTAAGAGACGCCCCAAGACATTAGCAGACCCTTCGATTAAATTAAGAAAAGGATTCCGGATCCCAGAAGATATTTTGGTACAGTTATAATCAGATCTACCAGCGGATGCAAGGTCGAGGACCCCGGTATCCAATTCCAGGGTTTATTTCCGATGCCAACGGCACTGGCGCAGTTTCCGGGCCCAGCCCATTTGACTAGCTTTCGGTCAAAGCCTGCAGCCTACATTTGATAAGCTTAGATCGTGGGCCACGATCTCTCTGCCAGATTGTGAGTTTTACATGCTGTGCTTCTGTGGGAAAGGACCTTTAGGAGTCGTTGTTGCGCACGCTTTACGAGGCACTTGCCATAAAAATAAATTCAGTTGACATAGCTACGCACCACCGCATTTGGCAAGGCCCGTCGTGACTAAGACTAGACCTTTCAGAAGGTCAAGTGAGGCTGAATACTTCAGTGCTTCCAAATTGAGCTAGCATCTTTGGGCATTGTGTGGAAAGAGTTGGGTCAAAACTTTGCTGTCATTCCTACCATTTTCATAACTTCCAGTTCAGGTCATGGGACACAATTCACTCGGACAGACATGACAGGCAGGTAAAGCAGGTGCATGCACAGACCTCTCCACTGTTTGACTTAACACGCGAGATTAGTCATGTTGCCTAGCGAACTCCAGATTAGCAAGCTCGATGGTCAAATTTAATTGGCCTTTAATCAGCAATCGACAGGGTCTTGGGTATGCCATGAGTTTATATAACAGATCAGATATCTTGAGAAACAAAAAATTGTTTCGACCGATTCGACAATGTTTTGAGAAGTTGGAATATTTACATTCTGTTCGACGTCTTATCGGCTTATGCATACCGAAAAGTATGCCATTCAGTATCTACTTTATATAATGAGCGTTGATGCTACGTCAAACGAGCATCACCTTATAACTAAAAATGCCATCAAGCTAATCGAAAACAATGAATATGAACATCCATATCATTCACCTACTTGGCAACAGCGGCCGTCGTATGCTTACATTTCGTGGGAGGCGTGGTAATGGTCTGGCTTCACCCTCAGCTAGCGTGTGCTGCCTGCAGACAACGCTAATCACGTGCTCCATCGACCTGGTCACCTTATCTCATGAGCGTGCTCGTATCTTGTATTCACACTCTCGCCGACGGCTATTGGGACGGGCCGTATGGCTTGGGCTGCAAACACTAGGTGTCAGGAATATCATATCCAGGGTCCTGTAGTCTGCTGCAGGAGTACCAACCATAGCACTGCATAGCCGGGTAGGCAGATTGGAAGAGTGCTATGCATACTGGCTATCTATTTTGCTTTTGACATTTTGTATTCATTGCCAAATGCATCTTATTACATGGATGCATTCGGCAACCTATAAACGCGGGTGACCTGCTTTAAATTGACGTGGTTCAAATCAAACGTCATGTCTACACATTGCAGAGAACAGCAACCAGCTGTAAGAAGAATGCCATTGATAATTGGAGTTCTGCGGCGACCGCGTTCACACAACTGGATGCTCCGCATAGCAGCCGATGGCAATCGTCGAAATCCGTGATTTCGCTAATGAGATCGGCGGCATTTCATTCGTGAAAAACCATAGATGTGGTGGTTTAGGCCTGAAGCCTGTGCGTCGCATTTGAGAAAATCAGGCGTGCGTTGGCTGTGGATCGCCAGTGTGTTATGCTCGCTGCGTGGTGCGTTCGAATGTGCTGTGTATCGTGTTCCGGCGCACACAGATGTCACGAAGATGCAAAAACGTGAGTAACGCTACAGGTCGTACTTTTCCGCCGCGGGTAAGTGGGAACAAAGAACAAAGATGTTTTTCACTGAGTGACTTTCAGCGAATTCCCATTACGAGGAGCGCTGTCGGAATGATAGAATAAGGTCAGCTGACTTCAACCGAAAACAAATTCACAAATTAATATTGTTTACAGTCCAGCCTGACTCTACCCGACCACACTTCCCCTTGTTTTGTCATGCTTTACGCAATGCCCGCTCCTTCAATCTTATGATTTTACGTTGGCAAAACCATGTGAACAGTGGCGAGCAAAAGGAACGCTGGCCCGACATCCGTCATGTCAAGCGTGACGTCACGCTAGACGTCAAGACGCGGACCAAATATGGCAATTGTGCAGCGTTCAACCATCGTTACCGAGCGTTTTCTCGGAGTTCGTCGGAACCGACCCGTGCGAAATCCAGACCGTGTAAACAGCCACTTACCACTGCTAACGAACGGCGAAGAATGGGCAGCAATACGACACCCGACGAGTTCGACCTAGGACCAGAGCACGGGCGGACAATATGGCGCCGGTCGGCCGACGTGACAGTAACACCACCGCGCGAGAGTGTGGTCGGTTAGCGGCCATCGGCGGCTGAGCGTTAAGGCCGATCCACACCGGGAGCGGAGCGGGCGAGCAGAACGGGAGCGGAGCGGAGCATGAAAGAATACGTCCTACTATACGGTCTGCTGATCTGCATCAACGTAAAGCCTGGCAACGGCGGGCGTGCGCCATCATTTCGACAACTGCTGCGCGCTTGCCCAGCGACTCGTGGCTCAACCGTTGCTGGCAAACAATGATGGCCATTGTGAAAAAAACACAATATTGGGGTGGGCTGAAGGGGGAGGGGGAGGGGGAAGAACTGGCGGTTCGAGCATCATTGGCGATTCTAAACATTGTTTGCAAGCACGGCAGGTGTGAAGATCATTTACTAGACCATTACAAATATGGATACAAGTGCGCGAATTGGGTGCACAATTAAAAGCAAAAATGATTGTGATCACACTGATGATAAATATCAAGCAGTATTATTAATACCAAATGTTGAATCAATGTTGCTCCTTTGAGTGCCAATGAAATATAGGACACAAGTGCAAATCAATGCGTGCTCCCCATCTTTGTCAACAAATACAGATGAATGTAGTTTGCTCACGTGTGACATGAGCTCCCAAGTCTGCTGCGATTTCTGGTCGTGAGTTCTTTTTTGTCTTTATATGAGCTGTTTCATGTCCTCATATGACCGTGGATAAATTTTGACTATTTCCAGAAGCTGTTCATATTTGCCTTTACTTCAAAATAACATATTTAATAACCGAAGGAATGAAAAAATGCATAGGACAAAAAGGCCCACACGGAAAAAATAAGCCCATATCATGCACCTTTTATGGACTTTAATGCTTAAAACAATACAAAAAATCGTATAGGTATTTGTTTACGGCAGATTTTGCCGCAACATGTAATAAAGCTCGAAACTGCACTAATATGTCTGAAAAACTTTGACAAGTTATTCAAAGTAAATTTTTATAATGCAGAACGTCCTTGGACATGTACAGGAAATGCACGTGCATGGCATACATTCTCAAATTCCAGGGTTAAAATTCGTGCTGACTAACTGCCGATACATACATAAAACAACACCAGTAGCATGAAACGCAGAGCATAAGGATCTGTTCAGAGCGCAGGTGTCGATTTGCATTCTTTTGGACGGGCCACCACCCCCCTCCCCAATGCCCGATTTGCTTCCCCCCACAGTGAGTTTGCCCCACCCCCGAACCTTCTTGAGTCAAAGACCAAGCAGGGCATCACAAAGGGGGAATCACGGATCGTTTCTAAGGAAGGTTTCTATGAAATATTTCACTGGTAAAAGGAATAAAGAAAATGAAAACTGCGATGTCCTGTTCAGCTGAGTACAAGTTCCTAAGCTAGCTACACTGTAAAAGCTCCGCGTTTGTACCGTGTTTATCTGAGTATTTTCGTTTTTTCTTTCGTATGGTGCGTGCTTTTACTAACACGATTAACACGTCTCGTTGACCAGGTTTTTTGCTATTGTCTGAGTGTTTTGGCATTGTTCAGTGATGTGTAAAGATGCACATATTTCAGCCAGCTACATTAATTGGGCACGATACGATACGATGTCTTACCGGAAATGGAAAACAAACCGGTCAGATGTCGGCACCCAAAAACGTGAACAAATTTTCACCCGGCAATGCTCGAAAGGACCGTTTAAATGTGCCAACCTCCATTTCGATGTGAATATTCGACGGGACAATTACAAAAACCTGACGATCGACACCAGTTGACTGAACCGCTAGCGGCTGTCACCCGACAATGACCACCAAAACAGCACTAGTCATGTTAAACGTGCCTAGGCGAGGGCTGCGTTGCAGCCTGCAGCCCACCTTGCGGTTGCCAGATGGGGTTTCCCAGGCAGCCTTTTATGATCGTGCACACCATATTACTCTCTACACTCCGAAAACTGCACATGTCCAAGAATGTTTGAGGCCACATAACATCGACCCTGTGTCGATTACAGTAACATGATTTCGACGGTCGAAGCCGAACAAAATGAAAATGATGCCCAACGAGAACATTTTCCGCCGAGGTAGAGCGAGGAAACGTATTGGAGGAGTGCTTTGGGTCCCTTTTAAATTGGGTGGAAATCCAACCCAATTACGTTAAGGAAAAAAGTGCATCAAACCCGGTGAAAAAGCAAACTTTTTGTGTATTTAAGGCCCGCCCAGCCCGCTGTCATATTTTGCGAAAATACACTGCTGTGGTGGAGGCTTAACGACCTTGAGACGTGATGGGTTCGCCACCAAATCGCTCAAGCGTCAGGTCTGAAATTTAGGCCGCGTTTCCCAAACAGGGACAAGGCCAGGGCTCGCGATTTACATCGGTCAGGGCACCTGAGACAATAAAGGAGCCCCTATGTCGATCTGTAGACCACAGTGCATAACAAGGGTCATGCGTGGCGAGGAACCCAGAGTCGCCCTGGGGCAGCGCTCGAGGGGGACCGCAGAGAGATCTTTGATCAAGTGCCCAATTGCAAGGTACGAGGGGCTGACTGTAGGCCACATTAAGGACCCCGGTCTGCAGGGCCGGGTCTTCAGGTGTCAGTCGGCGAATCTCTTGCGTCGTTCGGGGACACCCTAGGACAATGCGGGCCTCTATTTCAGACAGAGACCAATAGCAATGAACAGTTTTTTCCATGCCATTCTAAGCCCTGACAGCCCATTTTATAAGCAAGGAAAAGGCTGGGACCCGCGAGTTCCACTGGTCGAGACCGGGACCCATGAAACAATTAGGCTTCCATGCCGGTCAGGAGCCCACAGTGCCTGACAGAGGGCCTTGACTTGCTGACTGACGGACTTGACATCATGCTGACTTGCTGCTGACTCGGCGATGCTGACTTGAAGGGAATGTTCCACATTTGAAGATACTGAAGTAACCATCATATATGATGCAGTCAGCTCACTTATCTCTATGAGTATACTTTTAAGTGAAAAAGACCGCTCTAGGTAACAACTTTCTCAATTTAGTAAACGTGCTTCTCTATGCGTCATTGTTTGATTGCGTCATTTAACCGTTTGTACGGTGTTGAGTTGTTGCCAAACTAGCTGTGCGAGGTTGGCAACATCGAAGGATGGCGATAGGTGTCCTGGAAGTGCTATTTGAACAAAATGGCGCCATGTCCTCGTGTTTAGGCCATTTCTTGTGGTGTTCTTGCACATTATCCGTGAGTATGAGAAGTTACATTGTACTCACATAGTCGGTTATGGCGCCATTTCTAAGTTTTTCCTTTATCGGCCTCTTTTCCGTAATAACTAGTATCCATGTCCAGCATCATATATTACGCGGCACGAAACCAGACTGGGTTCTGTGTGGTCAGTCCCCGCTACCCTCTATCGTGTTTCATCCTGCGCCTTCGCGACACCCCGCTCGAGCGGGGTAGGGTGCATGCGTCAGCTACGAGTGGGCAGAGAACCCCGTGGGCAGGGGGACCCCGACCGGGTATCCAGCGCGCGTGCGCGGGTGACAGCCTGGCGGTAGGTCCCCCATGCGCATGCATGTCTGCCCCGCCGTTAACCATTTTCGTTCATTCCATTGCCCTGAAACCATCATTTCTGTCCGAAAGTGCTCTAATCCAAAAAGATCATTACTCGGCCTCGCACATTTCGCATGTTGTTGGATGAAGGGCCGTTGGCGTCTTCCTGAACTGAAGGTGGTAGTCACGGACGTCAGATCTGAATGTATAAAGAAAAACAGATACAAAATGAAACACTCCCTAGGCCCCTCAAATACTGTACTGAACTCACCGTCTCCAATGCATCTGAGCGAAAAAAGAAACACCGGGCCAGTGAAATGTAGCTAGTGTCTAAACTGCTGTTGAAGTAGGTCTTAAACGCATCACCATCATATCATAGCTTTACATATGATCATCATCACTGTCACGCCAGCTTCAAAAGGTAAGTCATTCTTCGGCATCAAAACATTTTTGGAAACAGCCAAATATTTCTAAAGTTAATTTTAACGTCAGGAACGGAAATCAGGGTAGCCGAAATCCAGAGAGAAATCAGGATTTGAGGGCAGGCGAGGTCTACTTTATTGGCTCAGCCCCGCTCTATTTTAGAAAGTTATATTCCTGCATACATCCTTGACCCGCAGTAACAGTTGAAACAAATTACAAGACGAAAATCAGTCTGCGTACTCGCAGTCTTAGAAGCAAGAAAACCAGTAGCCTCGGTCGCAGTTTCCATGGAACCGTGCGGTGTTAGCAGAACAACACCGGACGGCGGGCGCCTGACGCGCGAGAACAGCCGTCGTGAAATATTACCTCCGAAAGTCTTTCAAAATTCATTCGCACCGTTTAAGAATTAGACCGGGTCGTAAATTTCATATTTAAAGTGCTGATAATATCTTCTAAACAGATAAAAAGCATTAACAACAAAAGAGAGTGATTTTATGTTTACTTGTTTATTTCTTCCACCATATTCCGTCCCCTGCCCGCGGTGCTGTGAATGCTAATGTATTCCTATCATAAATCTACGAATTGGACGGGGGATAATGCTCCCTTATTACCCAGTAATCGTTTGAATTGGCATCTGAATGCATTCAAAAGGAGCTCTTTCACAAAGGCTGCCATTTTCGTCCGCTCACCGACCACCACCTGATATCTACGAGGAGACCGACGCCGAACGGCGAACGGAGACTGCAACGCCGCGTATCGAGGTTTTTGTTCCCAGGCTTGAGAGCTCGTTTGGCCAAAGCTATGTTATGTCACTCTTCTTCTCCTCGGCTCTGGACGAAGGTTGAAGATTCCAAGAAAGGCATTGCCATTGAGGAGCCAGCTCAACTAGCAACGCTTTTGCAATTAACATGCGTTGCGCGTGACATTGAACATATGGTCGGCTCATTTGCCATGCATTCGAGCTGAAGCGGGTTTCAGTTGCTTTTCCCTCAGTGGCACAACAGCATTGGAGCAGTTTTTTCCTAAATTAAAGCTGGCTTTCAATGCGTGTTTGGTGAAGTGAACGGGAAAAGGAAATATCAGGAGGAGGGCATGTGCCTGAGCGTTTTAGGAAAAGGCTGAGAACCATCTTCTGAAATGGTGCGTGTAGTGCTTACGAAATGCTATACCAGATATAGCTACGGTGAACAGTATTCTCGTGAGAACATAAATATATACACCAAAATATTACAGACACGACAAATAATAAATTTTACACAAATTTTACTTTTCAGTTCACCATAGAAAAGCGTAACTGCACCTCCTCAGCTTCACAAAGCAAGTGCGTTTTTACGAAACTGGTGCAAACTGCTAGGCTTCCATATATCATTGCTGTGGCTACCCACATGAAGGTAAAAGGATGTGGCAAGTTTATTTTATATTATATATATATATGTGTTGTGGATATATAAACATTCATTATGGATAGCCAGAAGTCAAAAATACACGTGCACTACATCCAAAAGATTTTTCGCACCTGTTCCCTTCTGACGAATTCTAAAACCCTGGCCTCCACAAGCATTTTGAGAAATTGAAATCCATAGTTCAGAATTATGCTATTGGATAGTGACTCTTAAGTTCGAACGCACCCTTATGTTCTACTTTTTACCCAGAATTGTTGACTAAGTAAAGCTTATGTACCTTTAAGGGGATCCTTCAATCAAAAGCTCATCTTAGTACAAAATTCATGCTTTTTTAAATTAAGCGCGCTATTATTGACTATTCTGTGAATAGCATGAAAAACTGGCATATGTATATTTTCAGAATTATGGTGCCTGGTAACTTTATCTGAAATCGAGCTCGGTTGGCGGCAAAGTAAAAGCAAAATTATCTTCAAAATGCAGCAAAAGCCTTACCGCTGTTGCAAATGGACAAATGTGGTAAACATGGCGGCTATGCAAAGTCCATGTCATCTGAGCGACTTCAATGCCTATAGTATCCCACTGAGATTCAGGGGTTACGGCGTCTACATGGACTGCATCACGGCTCTCTGACACACCAACTCCCGTGTAGAAATAATGAATCTACCTCACACAGTTCACAAAAAGGGACGTATTACGTTAACAGACAGACCGGACCGTTTAATAGGACGAGGCTTTTTCAAAGCAAAATGCAAATGTCTTGAGGCAGCGCATTATACAACCAAACGTTAAAACGTAGAACCGCCCGTTGAACATCACTGCTACAGTGAACAGAATGCATCACACTAACATAACTCACCACAGATAAAACATTCACTGCCCTGTTTTCACCAATTCCACGGTCTGAGATATTCCCACTGCTGCGGTTACATTTGCGCTCCATCCAACGAGATAAACTGAAACCATCTTTCCACCATCGCCCGATCCCACCGAGCGGAGCGGGCCTGCGTCCTCTAGTAGCGTCTCGGTTCACACAGCGAAGGTAAAAACGCCAGCGGAAGCCGTTCGGCCGTAGTGCTGTCTCTCCTCAGCTTCGGGCCTGATTACGTTCCGTTTGCGTTCCGTTCACGTTCCGCTCGTCCCGCTTCCAGTGCGAACCGGCCGGCCAGCCCGGCCGCGTGCGGTCGCTGCACGTCGTGACAGGACCGATGTGAGGTGGCGGTTGTCATCGATCCGCCCCATCGGATTTGCGGACGGCTGCTGGAAACGGTGCTTAGGCTAGTCACCTTGCGGAATGTGCAATGCCTTTCAAGACACGTGAGACGACGAGACGTTGAACTTGTGCGCTCCTTCCCGTACACCAGCAAAAACCTGAGTCGAAATAACAGACAATGTAGGACTGCACCACCAAAGGGTACAAAAGGTGACAACCCTGCCTCGCGGGCGGGGACGACCATACTCCACTGATTGGTTTCCCAAACGTGAAGTGCTTTTCTCCAGCCCAATTCCAACGCCGCTCGGTACACCGCCGCCTGTTGACCTACGATCCAGCGCACACTCCCGCGGCACTGTGCAAACACGCTGACTTCTGGGGGCGTGCCGACAGCGGCGGCTCGTCGGCGGCCGTCGCCGGGGTCCCAGACAGCGGGAGCGGACGGGTCAGCGCGCGTCCCCGGGGCATGGCGTCGCCCCGGTCCCCGGGCGCCGATCCCGGCCGGCCTGCCGCGGCACCAAGCCGGCGCTGCGGCCACACACACGGCCCGCGAGGACGCGTCATGCCCAGGGGGGAACGTCCGCCGCCGGCGTGCGATCGCGCGCCGCTCCCGGGACCAGCTGAGAGCAGGTGGTGCTGGCAGCAGGCTATTCTGGGAGCAGGAGGTGCTGAGAGTAGGTGGCGCGGTCAGCGGCGACGAACGAGCGCGGCGAACGCCATTTGGAGAGCAAACGCCAGACACCACGGTCTGCGCCGCTGCCTATCATCTAGTACAATTAGTTGCAGCGGAATTCCAACATTTACGATCGATGAAGGTGTTTCAACACCGGACGAGGCCTTTATTTGCCAGCCTCCCTGTATGGGCGGTAGAAGTGTCATGCCGCCGCCGTGGTACCGTTCGATGCCTACTTTGATGCAACCCTCTGGAGGCAGCCTTGAGTTATGACCACCTTGACATACTGTAAAATAATTTTAGGACCGCTCCCGCCAGCTGACTGCCGGGGTCAGGCGCCTTCGTGTCGGGACGACAGCTCGAGCGCAACTGGTGTGACAGATCTAAAATGTCACTTGAGTGCGCCATCCAGCGTCAAAAAGCGCCAGCTGAGCGTCGATCGGTACCCGCCGCAGCCCGCCTCAAAAGGAGCTACAAACGAGTCTGCCGCCATCCTCGGGCCACCAGCACCGCTGTAGAATCGCGAGACGGCGCTCTTGCGTCTGGCAATCGGCGTCGCACAAAGGAGGCGGTATCTTCGTTGGCCGGGAGACGGAGACGGTCCCGGCTGATCGATGTTCTGGTCCGGAAACGGAAGCGGTGACACCGCCGCCGCCGGGCCTGCCTGTCTCTGAGCCAGCCCTGATCGATACTCTCAGATGGCTCCATGGACGGTCACCGCGCATGCGCACTGGACACCAGCCGCCAGCGGGTCGCCGGCAGCTCTGGAAGGCTGCCGGTCTGGCCTGCCGCATGAACTGAGCGGAGAGTGCGGCCGTTGACAGGAGACGGCCTGAGTCGTGTTTGGATGCTGGTCTGCAGCGGTCGTCAGAAACAGCGCAAGTGGGAGCCTGAGGCGACTCTGTAGCGATCACCGGAAGACGGTAGCCTGGTCCACGCTAGCATTATTAGACAGCGACCTGATTTGGTACCTGATCTGGAATGCAAGGAACGCGGGGTAACAGAATCGTTTGTTGTCCGACCGACACAAATAGCAGGTCAATTTTGCTTTGCAAGGTTTTTTTGTTGGTCCTCACTTACTAATGCGCCATTTTACGCACATGGGCGATGCCTTTGACAGTCCGCAAACACAAAATGGCAAGCAAATACGTCAGATGGCGCAACAATACGCCCTGGAGTGCAACTTTATGACTACTTTTATATTCCCGACGACAAACCATGGGTTTCGCTGCTGCTATCTTATTTTTCGTGCGTTTGTGATTTGAACAAATTATGGCTCTGTCAAATAATGCTAGCGTGTGGGGAGCTTTTTGGTACCAAAGTGAAGTGCTTATCTCAGAGCTCTGGCGTAATAACAGCTATTCAGTCGGAGATTTGAGCGGCACGCCCATGCTAAAGGCAAAAACAGGTCGTTCGAGTAGGGTCTTTGAAGGTTCGTCACCGATAGCTCACGCGCAATCTTTCCAGTATCTGTCGACTTAACGCAAGTCGTTGGGTCGTTGTCTGACGGCGTACTGAAACGGTCACTTACAGGCAGTGCGGGTATGTTGGACACCAGGGCTCAGCCAGCTGTCCGGGGTCGTCCAGCGCACGTGCGGTCCGGCCTGGAAGCCCGTCGCTTGCAGCCAGCGGCGGCCAGCGCAGCCAGCGCTGCACTACTCATGCCCCTGAGAGTCGGCCGCACGCAATGCACATTGCCAGGCGCACTTGGAGAAAATTACGTCACGTAACGCGGTTAGAGGGAGCGTGATGGGATGAGAGAGCGTGTCGACAGATTAGTTCAGAGATTTGGTGCCCGGAAATCTGTCGGGATGGAAAGGCGTGCATGACCTTTTCTCCAAAGACATTGTCAAATCTACAGCTATCAAAGAAACTAAGCCCAGGCATGAGCTATGTGGCTGTTGTTCTCTTTATAGTTTTAAGTTGCGGTATGAGGTGAGTTACAATGGCCCAAGGGTTGGTTTACTTGAAAGCCATACCCATCGAGGCACATCAGACAGGGTGACACATCATTCAGGAAACTGGCTCTTCTTGTCGTCCACCAGCTGCGTTCGGGCTGGCACGCATACGTCATAACATCAGTGGGTGTGTCAGCGCTATGCTCAAAAACTGGCAACCAGGCCTCAGGAGGTACTGCACATCAACGACATGAATATCTGCGTGCTCGTGTTCCGGTTCAGTCGTCTTGTGTTTCTTGTTTTGGCCCAATACTGACAAGGAGGCACGCGTCGCATGCAACATACAAAGCCGCGGCGCGCACAAAGCTAGTCAGAACGAGATCGAGCCGGCACGCTCGGCCGTCCCCTGCCATCCTGCCGTCCCGAATAACGGCTGTGCCATGGCGATGGCCTATTGACTGGCTGGCCGATGGCTGCTGTTGATGACTCTCCAAGAGCTGTTTGGCGGGCGGAGCGCTCGATGCCACGCTGGCGCATCGGGGCGAGAAGACTGCGTGGGCCGGGCAAGCCCAGGGGGACGCACATGGAATGAGCAATGGGCCGGTTTGGGCATTTGTTTTTTGGAGGACATTGCGGGTTCGGGAAGAGTGCTGGTAAAGAATCTACAAGTGTTTGGGGCCTACTTTGCGTAAATGTCACAGGGTATTCTTGGCTGAGTTTACCTCAATCATCATCAAAGGTAATGATGGCTGAACGATAATGCAGCTTTGCTTCACATTACCTGCAATTATGAATGCAAAGGACTGGGTGTAGGTGTAGGCTTTGATAAAGGATTGCTACGTAATATCCTCGTTGTTTCAAATTTCACGCAACCTTTTTCTCATACCCACCCTGTCCCTGTCCCCACCCCCGTCTGCCGCAACATTAGCAGCCGGAAAGTCGAAAGTCGCAACATTTGGAGTTACGAAATGTGAAATCTAATACGCAAATAGAAATCAAGCGAAAGCAAAGCAGTAAGTAATTCACCATTAATACAGCCATGTTAGTATCTGTTAGTAAGCGATAATTAAAAGCAGCTA
Organism: Pollicipes pollicipes; assembly: GCF_011947565.3. Lineage (NCBI taxonomy): Eukaryota > Metazoa > Arthropoda > Thecostraca > Pollicipedomorpha > Pollicipedidae > Pollicipes > Pollicipes pollicipes. The sequence continues at coordinate 2,478 of NW_023596767.1, read as the reverse complement.
TTTTCAGGGCTAACAACTGGCAGGCCGCTAATACCATTACCCAATTAGTAGAGCGCTACAAAACACGCCAGATTAATATCCTGCAAAATGTCCGTGGAATAACAATATCCTGGTCTTGTTCCTCGCATGCCGCCACCTCCACCATCCGTCGTCTGAGGAGGTTTATTGTCAGGCGGCGGCAGAAATGCTGGCGTAATCAGTCAGGGTGGCGGCGTTATGAATTTTCAGGAGACAAAGAAAGTGTCTGGCGCACACCAGGGTGTCCTTACAAACTCACGACATAACATAATCTCTCTCTCTCTCTCTCTCTCTCTCTCTCTCTCCTCTCTCTCTCTCTCTCTCTCTCTCTCTCTCTCTCTCTCTCTCTCTCTCCTCTCTCTCTCTCTCTCTCTCTCTCTCTCTCTCTCTCTCTCTCTCTCCTCTCTCTCTCTCTCTCTCTCTCTCTCTCTCTCTCTCTCTCTCTCTCTCTCTCTCTCTCTCTTTCTTTCTTTCTTTCCCCCTCTGTATCTCCAGTTCTCACACGAGCACACGCACAGGCACACGCGCACGCGCACGCGTGCGCCCAGGCACACACCCATGCAACCGTCCACGCCTTTTTTATCTGATCTGTGTCGTATGCGCGTTAGTAATCCTATTGGGCGATGCGACTTTTCCTGAGTGTCCCTCGAGGAGGCAGAAACTCCGCGCCACCGACCCCGCTGGACCGGTCTGCAGGGTCAGTAAAGAGAAGGGGACGAGACCAGCGCCGCCGACCCCGCCAGACTGGTCTGCAGGGTCTGTAACGAGAGGGGAAGGGACCCGCGCCGCCGACCCCGCCAGGCCGATCCGCAGCGTCCGTGAGGGGCATCCTTCAGTGTTTAAAATACAAATCCTGGAGAACGTTGAACGGGTGAGTTAGATGGCGGGCGCTGCTGGGTGTGGGCGGCGGACGGGCACAGCCGAGACGCCTCCAGCTGCGGGCGGCCTGGGCGAGTATATCCCACCCGTGACTGCCTCCGGTCTGAACCCGCGTGGATCAGATGGCCGTTACTAAGCCATATCGGCAATGCAAATAGGAGTGATCCGCTGGCGCTGCTGGAGCGCTGCCAGACAATCTTGGCCTCCATTGGCGGACGTCTCGCCGCACGGACGGCGACTCGGCGCCGCTCCAGGCGCCAGCCGCGATGCCCGTCCGGGCCCGGACAATCGCAGCACCAGAGGACGGTCGGATGTGGTCAGAGCTCGCGTTGTCCGCACCACATAGGGCCCAGTCAACAGAGCCTGGGTCCGTGTCAGGCGCGTAAGTGACTGAGCCGTAACCTCTGGCAGATGCTGGGGCCGAAATCATGGCCTCAAGGACACGTCCCAGTCAGGGTCTTGAGCTGTGCCAGATCAGCGGTGGCCGCGTGGCAGCTCTGACCTTCTCTGAGAGGTCGCATGTTGAAAAATCATCTTCTTGGTGGCATGTCCAGTGCGTGACAGTAATCGATGTCTCAGAAAGTTGCGCATCGCTTAACTGGCATGACACTAATGAAGCATTAAAACATTTGGTGTTCATTTCTCGTACTGGCACAAGGTGGCCTCACCTTACTTACATCGCGCGATACCATCAACGAGTACATTTTTAGCTTTAAAAAAAAACGTCTGTCATCATCGATTTGAAATGAAGAAAAATCCCGAATAATTTGGTTAAAAATGGCCACTTAAGTTAATAAGCCATGATGATTGAGGATGTAGAAGTAATTGAAATCACGTTCGGTTACTGAGCTGCTATGGATATACTGTGTGTTATTTTTCCAGTATCGATAATTAATTGTGACGGAAACTCTTGAGATATGAAATTGATACTGTCTTGCAAATCACCTGTTTTCAAAAGGGTCTACGTCTATTCTGTGTGAAACAGTTGCGTATTGTCCCGTATCCCGTCATGTCAAGCTGCGCCGCGAAATTGAAACCAGGAAAGTTGCGTTCTACACAGTTATCATTAAAGAGTCCACAACAAACGATTCGAGACTTAGTCATACTTTCTTTTTAAACGAGACAAAATACTTTTGTGTTGTTGCATCTGAGTTGCAGCCCGAGTCGATTGAATTTTTGTTTCATTATTTCATAAATTCTCCCGTCGTTTGCTTTAGTAGACTACCAGTGACAACTATGTCATGTGATATCCAAACGCCCGATGTTCCAGCGTCGTGGGGCCACTCATCCACAGCACCAAAAAAAACCTTGGCAAGTTCAACTAATCACAAGCATTCACGAACGGGCTTCCATAAAATACGAATTATGTTGAAATCAATCCTTCCCAAATGACATGACCAGTGTAGTTTCCTATTCTTTTGTGGGAGGTAGAGGCTGCACCAACTTTGAAGAGAAGCACTTTAGCAGAACTAGCCGTCATCCGAAAGCCATGAGCAGTGCCGTTCCTTTAACACAAACCGTCAAGCAAGTTTGAATAGGCGTGTGTAGAACGTGATCGATGACATCCTTGATAAAATGTCC
>NW_023596766.1:0-44282 GCF_011947565.3 Pollicipes pollicipes | reverse complement strand
CTCTGCTGAAAAGAGTCGGCGGCAGCAGGATTCGATCCCACGTCTGGACGTCACGGCGCGTTCACGGGTGTACGCTTTGCTGATAGCTCGAAAAGGAGTGCAACGGCCCACACTTTTGCCTGTTGTGTGTAGCCCCACAGCTGCATCAACGCCTCTGAACTATATTCTTTAACTCTAAAAAGGTGTCATGTGTATTTCTTGTAATAACCCTTGGCACGTTTCACAGCACATCAGATGTTCAGGCTATACATGATATATATATATATATTATATATATATAATATATATATATATGTGTGTGTGTGTGTGTGTGAGTACAGCTCTCCGTCTTATGCATACATATCTATATAACCAGAATATTTTTAGATTTAATAGTTCTATCGTCAGTCAGTGTCCGCATTCACTCCTTGTTCCATCCCAACTCTGCTGAAAAGAGTCGGCGGCAGCAGGATTCGATCCCACGTCTGGACGTCACGGCGCGTTCACGGGTGTACGCTTTGCCTGATAGCTCGAAAAGGAGTGCAACGGCCCACACTTTTGCCCCGGGAAATCGAAAGATGATTATTCAAGCTTCATTTCTATGCAATTTTCATGCATATATGTGTTTAAGATTTAGAAAGTTGTGAGCCTGCAGAGCGCACTTCATGGAAACCCTAGTGATAGTTGTGAGATTTGCGCCGTTGTTGCCATATTTTGTACTAGACTTAGGACCCCGAAGGTTGTAACATCATCGGTTATTGTTTGCAAAAAAGTGCTTCCGAACGCACGTGGTTGCTGAGGCAGCCCTTTGAGGTTTCCGTGGACCAAAAATGGTTCAATTTCAGCTTCGTGGAATCTTGTGGTGTGATAGGTCATTAGACGCGTAACCGCACGACCAAGACGTTGGTGTCGTTCAAGGTTTCTCTTTTCCATGGTTTTGGAGTTATTGGAAAAATTTTCAGATACTGCGCTCAAGGTGACAATATTTCTAGCACCTCTTAACATGCACAGAAAAGTTTCCCGCTTAATACCCTTCTTAAATGGACCACGACCTTTTATTTAATACCAGAAAGCTCAGTTTCATAAACTTGACTTTTTCTCGAAAAACGGTCATTGTCAACTGTTTTCCTCACCACTCAGTGAACAAAAAGTAGTCAGCACCTTGAATATACTTCTACATAGCTTGAAAGAAAAATCAGACTTCTTTCTTACTTGGTTCGTGAGCTATCAGCTTAGACTATGTTACGTACCAAAAATGGCCAGTTTTAACTGATAACAACCGGATACCAATTTTCAAAAACGTTTCATTTTTTAGTGCAAAATAGAGGCCTAAATCCCATCAGTGCGCGTCCGAAGCGGGTGGATTTTCTGTCCAGATTTATGGTTTTATGATGAAAAGCCAATTTTTGGATGTAATTTAAGGTTTGTTGTTTCGAACTAAAACCTATCAGCATTTGAAAGTTCTAAGTCACACGATCGCAAGAGCCAGGTAATCCCGCATCTTAACAGGAACAATGCAAGAAGATTAATATAACGGCAAGATTGCCGATTTTCGATACGTAAGATGGTCTACGCCCTTACCTCACAAACCAATTAGGATAGAAGGCTTAATCCACTTCCAAACGATGTACAAGTATGTCACATAATATTATTTACATTCTTGTTCCTCATTTGATGGAAAAAAGATGACCATGCCCATCTTTTTCGAATTAAGTAACTTTTTTGCAATGTGAGATTTTTTGTCATAATGTCAAAAATTCGTGCCACATTTAGTGTGTGCATTAAGCGTCAAGTATTTCTGTTCATGTAAACGGTTTCCAGAACAATCGCAAATTTCAGCGAAGTACTGAAAAATTTTCTAACTAGTTTTACAACTATGAAAATAAGAAAAAATATTAAATCACACCATTGCGTTTTCCGTGCAATTGCACGTCCAATGACGTATGATGCAATGAGGTTAGACGGCGTTAAAACTGGACCATTTTTGGTCCACTGGAACTTAAAACTTTTGTCTCCGTAACCAGCTACGTTCGGGAGCAGATTCCACTTAAAAAAGATAAACAGTGTCGTTACAAACTTTGATTCCTGTTCTAAACATGGAGAACAACACAACTTTAATGATGGCAACTTTTTTGCGCAAAAAAAATCAAAATATTAACCTGCATATTTCTGGAGAATAAAATGGGAGCCATAGTCCAAACGGTGTGTGTATAAAGAGAGACGATTTTCCGACCAAGTTTACTCTTTTAAGACAAAATACCGCCTTTTGGACTGAATCCAGGTTTGCTGTACGTAACAAAAAATATTCAGTTTAGTCTACGTCTAAGCATTAGAAAGCTTAAAGTAACACTATGACATGAGTCAAGCATTTACGCCCCTAAGGAAGTTCAATACAACGAGCTTGGCATGAAATAACTCCCGTCGGTTTTCGGTATGTGAAATTATCGAAGCTCATGTCTAACGAACCAACTGAGATCGAACACTGATTTCTTCTCCAAGTGATGTACAGTATGACACATATTGTTGATTATATTTTGGTTCACGAGGAGATGAGAAAAAATTTGACAATTAGCGTTTTTCCAAAAATTCAAAGATACGAAACTGAGATGTTTTTATATGGCATAAAAGGTCGTAGCCCACCTAGTGTGTTTCTTAGGCAGCAAGTGTTTTTGTGGATGTAACTACTTTCCAGAAAAATTGCAAAGTTGAGCGCGGGTTAGGAAGATTTCTATTTATCTAACTCCAACACCATGAAAGTGAGAAAATTTAAACTGACACCATCCTTCTGGCAGTGGAATCATGCGTCTAATGGCGTATATTACAACCAGATTCCAAAAACTCGAACATGGAGCATTTTTGTCGTCCGAGGAAAGTTTCAACGTTTGGCATGGGAAACCAGCTACGCTTGAAAACAGCTTCCACTTGGAAACGATACGCAATGATGTTACAAACTTTAATTCTTAGTTTGACTTAGCAGTGAAGATGAAAGTCCCCCAACTGGACTAATCTAACTTAACCTAACTTAACCTAACGTAACCTAACCTAACTCAACCTAATCTAACCTAGCTTTACCTAACCTCACCCAATCTACCCAAACCTAACATTGCCTAACGTAACGTAGCCTGACCTAACCTCACCTAACATACCCTAACCTGCCCTAACATGACGTAACCTAACTTCCATAACCATTACCGTACCTAACCTCATTTAACCTAACCTAACCTAACCCATCCTAAACTAACGTAACCTTACATAACCAAACCTAACCTAACGTGACGTATGCCAACCTGACCTAAACCGGTTTATGGCTTTAGGCGAAATGTCACGTTTTGGACACGACTCCAAGTTTGTTGTATCTAACTTAAAACGCATCAGCCTTAAAGGTTAAAAACGCAGGACAGGCAATTAAATCACACAGCCAGGCAATTCAGCGTCTAAACACGTGTAATGCAATGACGGTTATATTATTTGAAACTACCCGATTTTCGGTATGTAAAATGGTCTAAGCTGATATCTAACATACCAAGTGAGATAGAGGGCTGAATTCACTTCCAAACGATATATAAGTATGCTATATGTTGTAGACTGTCTTTTTGTTCACTGGAAAATGACAACATTTTGGGACCAACCATTCTTGCTATATCCTGCTGTAGACTGTCTTCCGTTCACTGGACAATGACAACATTTTGGGACCAGCCATTCTTTTGAAAACAGTCAAAAAGTTAATCGTGAGATTTATTAGTAACAAATAAAATGCCGTCATCCATTTCATGCGTATGTTAGGTGTTTTAGGTGTTAGGTGTTCATGCGTATGTTAGGTGTATTTCAATCTGTTTTATAAAACAACTGTAATTCTGAGCGCTGCCTTATAAGACTTCTATCAACTCACTGAATAGCTACGAAACTGAAAAAACTGGAATAACACCATCGCTTTAGATGTGCAATTACAGTTCTAATCACGTTTAATACAATGAGGTCCCAGCGAAATAAAAATTAACCATATTTGGTCCGCGCAAACTTCTAAGGTTTCTCTCTAAAACTACCTATGTTCGAAAGCACATTGCATTTGCAAACGATGCGCAATGATGCTGCAATCATTCAGTGCCGTTGTTGTGAACATGGAAAAAAACACAACTTTTGCCACTGCCACTTTGTTGTGGAAAAGGTCAAAATGGTAAAAACGATGTTTTTTGGTGTGAAATGATAGCCAACGGTAACTTCAGTGTGTGTACGAAGTGAGATTATCTGTCCAGATTTACGCCTTTTAGAAGAAATGGCAATTTTTGAACATGATTTCAGGTTTGTGGTATATTATCCAGAATATATCAGCATTAGACAGTTAAGATCACGCCATCGCATTGGCGATGCAACTCTGCGTCTCAGCATGTATAATGCAACGACATTGGTAATGTGTGAAAACGGCCGATTATTCGGACGTAAAATGATTTAAGCTCATAACTCTCGACCCTATGAAAAAACCTGATTTCACTTGCAAACGATGTAAAACGATATTACAACTTGTTGACTACATTTTTGCTCACCGGGTGATGAGGAAAAATCTGACCATTGCAAATTTTTCAAAAAAGGCATAAGTTTAAACCCGTGATGTTTTTTTGAAGCGCAAGGTCGTGGTTCATTTTGTGTGCGTATGACGGGGCAAGTGTTTCTGTGTCTGTAAACAATTTCTAGAGCAATTGCAATCTTAACCGCGGCCTCCGAAGGTTTTTTCTACTCACTACAAAACTCTGCAAGTGATAAAGTTTCAGTTTAGACCATCGTATTGACCGTACAGTTATGCGCCTAATGACGTATAATACAATGTGATCCCACCAGCTGAAGTCTTTTGTCGTTCCAAGTCGTTTACAAGTGAAATCAGCCTTCTATTTTCAATGGTTCGAGGTATATGAGCTTGGACCATTTACGCCCCCAATTGGCCAGTTTCAGGTCTTGCCCATGTCGTTGCATTTTACGTTTTCAGACGCAGAATTGCCTCGCCCATGGGATCATGCGACCAAAACTGTCCAATGCTGATACGTTTTCATATAAATACAACCAACGTCAAATCATGTCCAACAACGGCCATTTCCTCTAGAAAAGCGTAAACCCGAACAGGACATGCCCCCTTCGTACACGCATTCAATTTAGTATTGACTCTCATTCATACCAAAACACATCCGTTTCAAGATGTTGTCTTTTCCGCAACAAAGTGGCCATTGTGAGATTTGTGTTCATTTCCATGTTGACAACAAGGAGAATAATGTTTGGTGACATCATTGTGTATCGTTGCAAGTGCAGTCTGCCTTCGAACGGAGCTGGTTGCAGAAACAAAACCTAAAAGTCTGAGCGCACCAAAAATAGTTGAGTTTCAACTTCGTGGAATCCCACTGTATTATACGTCATCAGACGTGTAATTGCACTTCCAGTTACGATGGTGCAAATTCAAATTTTCTCCCTTGCATGGGTTTCGGCAGTTAGTTCAAAAAACCTTCCGAAGCCGCGCTAAACATCGCAATTGTTCTAGAGACTGTTCCACGCACAGAAACACCTGCCACATCATTCACCCACTAAATGGACCAAAAGTGTCCATTTTGTAACCACAAATTTTGTTTTCATATTTTGAATTACGAAGTTTGTCATGATAAAATTCTTGTCTCACCACCCGCTTAACAGAAATATAAAAAACAACTTTTCGTCGAAAAAATCGGCCATTTTAAAATCCTGCCCGGTCAAATCACCCCGTGTTCAAGAATGTAGACAACTACTTGCAACATCGTTGTACATCGTTTGCAGGTGAAATCACCTTTCTTTTTTTCATTGGTTCGAGAGATATGAGCGTGGACCATTTTACGTCCCAAAAATCGTCACTTTTTCAAACCCTGCCAATGTCATTGCATAATACCTGTTAAGGCGCAGAATTGTCTGGCCCATGCGGTGGTTGGACCTCAACTGTCTAATGCTGATATGTTTTGAGTTGGATACAGCCAACGGTACCAACCGAGATGCAACCCAAAATAGCCATTTCGTCGAAGAAGCGTAAACCTGGACAGGAACATGCTCCCAAAAGCAAACATTCTGATGTTACTATTGGCCCTCATTTCACACCGAAAAGCAGTGCAAGATTTTGATTTATCCGCAGCAAGGTGGCTGTCATGAAATTCTGCTCTTCCACTTTGTTGCGGAAAAAATCAAAATCTTCAAACGGATGTTTTTGGGGTGAAATAAGGGCCAATATTAACTTCAGTGTATGAAGGAAGCGGTAGCATGTTCTGTCCCGGTTAACGCCTTTAGATGAAAAAACCGTTTCTGGACATGATTCCACGTTGGTTATACCTCACTCAAAACCTATCAGCATTGGACAGTTACGGTCACACCATCGCATGGACAAGGCAATTCTGCGACTAAGTAGGTTTAATGCAACGACATTGGCAGGATTTCAAAATGCCCAATATTTGGGAAGTAAAGTGTCCAAGTTCACATCAATCTATCCAATGGAAATAAAAGGCTGGTTTTACCTGCAAACGCCATGGAACGACAAAACTTCAACTTGGTAGAATGCATAGGCGGGTCCTGGGGGGAGGGGGGGGGAGGGGCACGGGGCCATGGCCCCCCGAAACCTCTGGGAGTAGGTTTTGGCCGCCCCAAAATATTCCCAGAACTTCATCAAAGTTTCGTCTACTTACCGTCTGTTTTATCTTCAGCAGCTTTAACTGTTGTTTTTAGTTCTGTTTAATATTCAAAAGCATTTCGGTGTTTTTTTCGGTTTTGAATGGTGTCCCTACTAGGTACTCGCGAGAGGCACCGTGCACTGGACCTCGGATCCCACACCAGCCAGCTGGCGACGAACGATTGCCCCCCCCCCCAAACTCCACGCTAGATCCGCCCCTGGTAGAATGTGATTGTATTATACGCCATTGGATGCGTAACTGCACGGCCAATACGATGGTTTAATTTGAAATTTTCCCTCTTCCATAATTTTGGAGTTAGGAGACAAAAACCTTCGAAGGCGGCGCCCCTATCTATATCAAATATTTATATAAAATATCTATATCAAAACGTATCAGCACTGGTCAGTTCTGGCCGCACGATCCCATGGGCGAGGCAATTCTGCGTCCTAAAAACGTATGATGCAACGACATGGGCAATACCTGAAATTGGTCAATTTGGGGGCGTAAATGGTCCAAGCTCATATACCTCGAACCATTGAAAATAGAAGGCTGATGTTAAAAAATTATAAATGCTTTTGAGTGGTGAGGAAATGAAAATTGTGTCGAGAAAGGCATGTTGCCGAAATATCAACACAACTATATCTCTATTCTCCTGGTTTTTCTGAGGAATAAGGCTTTTACTACTGTCTTATCTAGAGTACCCTTTCTTATGAAATTCCCAAACGTTACGTATCACGAATATTTGTGCACATACTCTGCTCTATATCCCAATGATTGCGTATTGTAGACATTTGTTGCGCAGTGACAGCGTGTGAGGTCGGCGCGTTTGCATAATGTTCTTCGAAAGTTAGAGCGGATCTGCGGAATCCGTTCTCCTGGTGGAGAAGCCCCAGATATATTCAGGTATCGTTTTGACTGTGGAAGTTATGACTTTTTGATTATTTGAGTAACAGCGTTTCTTTGAGTGTACAACCTGCCGCACGATAGCCCCTTGTGCGGTAACGTTATGAAAGTGCAAGAATTTGGCGTTGGGTGCTTACGTACTTCTTCCAAGTGCAGATATTCTCAGTGTATTTTGGCCGTGCTAGTCTTTAACTGGTGGGTAAATTCTAAGGAATGAAATTCAACCGTGATCTCATGAGCGCCTCAGTCTGTGCCCTCTGCAAGTTGCCACTGCTGGTCTTTCATTTGCAGTCTGGCCATATGGTGTAAAGCCTATGGGCCAGTCATGGCTGAAGTAGTGGCCCACTAGCTAAATTTATGGGGATGAACATGTATGATATTTTATGGTCTTTACAGCTGTCTAGCTCAGCATACCATTCCTATCTTCCCAATATATGGCAAATTAAATTTGATAGACACTTAGGTATACATACCACATGTCAACTAACTGGGTGCCATTTTAGTGACACCTTGCACAATACCTTTAACCTTTTAATGGGAGTTTACCACCTTTTTGTTCTTCTCACTTGTTGTTGGATCAGATTCATGCAACCTCTTCAGTAATATCAATTTTCTTCAAAGGCTGAATAGCTCTTAATTCTTATGTAAAGTAGCCTCTCACATAGAAGTTTCATCGAGCTCTGTGCTCCATGCTATGAAAGCACTTTTGTTTGCCTTCTTTGGGCCTTGCTTTTTCTAGTGTCCATGCTCTGCAATGATTGCAGTACTTATTTTACAGTGCACAAAATGCTTTGCTGCCCCGCTGACATGTCAACCAATCAAAGATCAGTGTGGTGTTATGCTGCTGTCACATGCTGTGAATGCCATTATGAGTGTAAGAGTACAAATATGTCATTTTGATGTGTAGTATAATCAACTTTTGCCATATTCTGATGAATGTTTCTTTGGGTTTTCTTTTTAGTTGATTCTGGGTACATCCCCCCCAAATTCATCAGGGCAAGTCAGTGTGACTTAACTCAAAAGCCCTCATTTTCATTACTATTGCACTATGTGTAATTCTGTAACTGATATGATCATGATGCATTGGTCATGAAACATGCTTTGAAACAGTTTAAAAGGAAAACCAACATATGTATGTTTCATGATGGTAACAGGCTATATTGAAATATTGGAATGACTCAATGCTGGCCTTAAAATGGCTACATCTCTCCTTCCAGAAATACATGTTATATGTGTGAGTTTCAAAATGCATTTAAAGCCCATCTCATTACAAAATTAGTCACAACCCATTTAATTTGGTTCCATTGCAATGCTCCCATGAACAGACCAAAGTGATTCCTTTTCCTGTCCCTGCTTGTACTTTTCATTCAAACTTACACTGTCTGGGCCATGGCTTCTGTGCATCATTTTACCCTTTCTTTTGAATTTGATAAGATGTGCATGAAGTTGGTGTTGTGCTAAATGTTAATTTCTTCTTGTGAAGGCCTGTCAGTATCTGAAGCAAAAATGACAGCTCACAATATATGGCATACATTACAGATTGCACTGTTGAAACCAGTTTACCGCACAATGGCCAAGTTTGTGCCACCCAAGGTGCAGATCAGTGAGAGCGGCTGGGGGGCCGGCGGCCACAGTGGACCTGCTTTCTGCATGCCATACCAGCCATTCTCCAAGGGAGACCGCATTGGCAAGGTGGCCGAACTGTCGGCGCGTCGAGGGCGCCTTCCAGGACCGCCGCTACGGCAATAAATACAACTCGCAGTTCTGGGGCGGCAGCCAATACGCCTACCTGCACGAAGAGGACGAAGACAGCTTCAAACTGGTGGTGCAGCCTAAGGTGCCCAACCAATGTTCCGCGGCCGCCTACCCAGCGCAACTTCCGCCAGCGGCAGCAGCAGCTGCTGCAGCGCGGCCAGTGCGCCGACAACGCGTGTCATGACGAAGGGCGAGAAGACGCGCGACGCCAACCGCCAGCGCCAGGTGCGACGCCTGCAGAAGCAGTTCGGCAACCGGCAGCGCTTCGACAACAACCCGCTTACCAAATGAATAACCGTGACCGCTCGGTCACTGTGCGACCCGACTGGGTGGTCATCGAGGAGATGGACTTCCCGCGCCTGCAGAAGCTCTCGCTGCCCAGCGTCGGTGAGCCGGTCGACTTGTACAAGTGCGGCGCTGTCAAGTACTACAACAGGCTGGTGGACCGCATCAACGTCAAAAGGCCGGAGGTGCTTGAGCGCATCGACCGCATCCACCACAAGGTCACGACCACGGACGACCCGATCATTCGGAAGCTGGCCAAGTCTGGCGGCAACGTGTTCGCCACCGATGAGATCCTGGCCACGCTCATGTGCTGCACGCGCAGCAACTACTCCTGGGACAATCGTCGTCCAAAAGATCGGCAACCTGATCTTTTTTGACAAGCGTGACGAGTCCGAGTTTGATCTGGTGACTGTTTCGGAGACGTCGCGGGATCCGCCCAACGACGAGGGTCCGTCCATCAACTCGCCGAGAAACCTAGCCATGGAGGCCACCTTTATCAATCATAACTTCCCCGAACAGGTACGTACGTGTGTATGCGTGTATTTGCGCGACAACGCCGACGATTGGGATGTAAGACGTTGAAATTTTCCGCGGAGCACGCTGATTCGGCAGCATCTGAGGCTGAGTACCGAAGCCAGTGTTCGAATGTTCTGAAAAATGAAAGTTCTACATTTAAGCGCAATTGATTGTCGACAGTGACGCTCCCGCAAGTGAGTGGATACGATTAATGATTTATTGCCAATTGACCATCGTATATAAGTCTCATGGAGGGCAAACTGTGCCTCAGTGCTTGTTCACCGTTTGTGTACCAACGGGGTCCATGTGGACAAAAACACTACAGAAATAACATTATGTAAGGATTGGACATCTTCCAAGAAGAAAGATGCTATGCAATCGAGGAATAAATGACGGAATTCGCCACGAGTGCTTCAAAAAGAACTATTCGCTTTGCCCATGGCATCGATTGCTCTGCATGCAAATTGTCTGCTTTCCAAGCACTCACTTGTTTTCTGACCTTGAGGAATAATGAACTCCGTAGAATCTCAAACTTGATTGCAAACTTTATTTCCATAGCAGCTTGGACCCGATCACTGAGTGCTCCAGCTCTGCGTCAGTACCGTGATGATGCATGTCGCCGCTAATTATTGTCGCTGTCATTGGCCGTCAGGTGCTGTTGAACGACTACAAGCGGCAAGAGTTCGAGCACCCGAACCCGTTCGTGGAGGAGGAGGACGACCCGGAGTCGATCGCGTCTGTCGCGTACCGCTATCGGCAGTTTTCGCTGGGCGACGACGTCGAGCTAGTGGTGCGCACCGAACACGACGCGGCCGTATACGGCGCCGAAGGCCAGTTCATGACCATCCGCGCGCTCAACGAGTGGGACCCCAAGCACGCCAACAACGTGGACTGGCGCCAGAAGCTGGACACGCAGCGCGCCGCCGTGCTCGCCAACGAGCTCAAGAATAACAATTGCAAGATGGCTAAGTGGACGGTACAGTCCTCTGCTGGCCGGCTCGGGCATCATCAAGTTCGGCTTCGTGTCGCGCGTGGCACCGCGCGACTCTAGCAAGCACGTGATCCTGAACGTGATGCACTTCAAACCGAGCGAGTTCGCGACGCAGATCAACCTGTCGATGGACAACGCCTGGGGCATCCTGCGCTGTATTGTCGACATCATCCGCGCCCCGCGAGCCGGGCAAGTACCTGATTATGAAGGACCCCAACAAGCAGATGGTCAACCTGTATGACATCCCAGACGACACATTCGAGACAGACGAGGACGAGGAAGACAGCGATGAGGGTGTGGAAGAGGAGGATGACTGAGCGCCGCGCTCAGATACGGGGTGTGATAATCCGCGAAAAATTCTGGCTTTGGCTATCCTGTTGGAGATTTTCTAGCTTGGTGTTGTTTATGTCATTGACGCAGTGTCTCTTTGGAATGTCGCAATAGTTAGGTGGCCCTATATTTTACTGGTATACGCGCTTGGTTAGTGCGTTCCTTTATCCAGCAATTGCCGAAAATAAATATCTGGCCCTGTCATCGTATTTTGAACGATCTTCCCGGATACCTTAAACATGGCGATGCATAAGCTGAGGTAGAATCTTCCGAGAGGCATCGGGTGGCAAGGGGCACTGGGAAGTGCGATGGCGATCTGAGGCCCCTGTCCACTCTCCGGCAGTGTCCTTGGATGCGTGTGCAAACCCCTGGGCGTGGCGTGTGCCATGATGGCGTTGCGATAGCTAGGTACTTACTTTCGCGTTCATTCCGCACGCGTGTTTTTTTTTCAGGAAGAAATTCTGAAGGTGGCATGCCTCAAACCAGCAGCGTATCCAAGGCCACAGAAAACGATAGCCCGTTGATTCTTGCGGCTGTGCTTACGTTAGAGCGCCGTATTTACCGTTGCAGTGATTGCCAAAGTGGGCGTGCTGTTCTCATCGTGAAAAGATGCGTCCCGTCGACTGATGCTATTTGTCACCTGCCAATTACCGCTTCCACACGATTCCGTAGACGAGTCCGCTCCAATGTCCGTGAAGTTAGCGATTTATTCAGTGATATTTTAGCGACGAGCTCCGATTTGTCTGAAAATAGGTCTTTAGGCCAATAATGGCACGAGAACATGGAAAATTATCTTTATTTTGCAATCCCATTTGACCTTCGAGATCAAAACCTAGGTCAAAGGACAGGGAACTCGATGTCACCCGAAAATTGCTGGCCGATTTGAAAACTAAGCATCAAAATATTCATAAGCGTTAGAGCTAGCATCCGTCAAAAAAACTCTGGACATCTAAACCGACCATTTTAAAAGGTCAAACGCGGGCTCAAGAGACGGGGAACTCGGTGCCACCGAAAACTTACCGGCCGCTTTTAACTTGCAAACATCAGAATATTCCCTACAGAAAGAACTGGTGTCCGTCAAAAACTCCTGACCTCTTAAGGTCATCCTTCAAGGTCAAACTCAGACCCAAAGGACGGGGAACTCCATATCACTCGAAAATTACCACCCGATTTTGAACTTGCAAACATCAGAATATTATTCGTGAAAAGAACTAGCGTTCATCAAATAGTTTTGATCTCTCAAGGTCACCTTGCAAGGTAAAACGTGGGCTCAAAGGACGGGGAACTCCATATCACCCGAAAAGTACTGGTAGATTTGAAAACTGCAAGCGTCAAAATATTCACAGCCGCAAGAGCTAGCTTCCGTCAAAAAGTTTTGACGTGTCAATATCATCCTTCAAGGTCAAACGCGTGCTCAAAGGATAGGGAACTTCATTTCACAAAAAGTCTTGCCGATTTTAAACTTACAAACATCAGAATGTTCACCACAAAAAACTAGTGTCTGACAAAAAGTACTGACCTCTCAAGGCCATGCTCCAAGGTCCAACGCGGCCTCAAAAGACAGGGGAACTCCATATCACCCAAAAACTACCTGCTGATTTTATGCATGCAAGTGTCAAAATATTCTCCACAGAACAACCCTAGCGTCCAGCACAAAGTCCTGACTTCTCATGGTCGTCCTTCAAGGTCAAACGCGGGCTCAAAGGACGGGGAACTCGATATCACTAAAAAATTACGGGCCAATTTTACACTTGGAATCATCAGAACATTTACCACAGAAAAGACCAGCGTCTGTCAAAAAGTCCTGACCTCTCAGGGTCACCTTCAAGGTCAAACGCGGGCTTGAATGACGGGGAACTTAACGTCACTCAAAAATTACCAGCCGATTTTAAACTTCCAAATGTCAGAATATTCATCAGAGGAAGAACTGGCGCCCATAAAAATTTGTGACCTCTCAAAGTTATCTTTCAAGGTCAAATGTGAACCGAAATGACGGGAAACTCAATATCACCCAAAAATTACCAGTCAATTTTTAACTTGCAAAAGTCAGAACATTCGCCGCAGAAAGAACTAGCGTCCTCTCAATGTTACCAAAAAGGTAATCATGACAGGTCAGGAGTTTTTGACGGACGCTAGTTTTTTGTGGTGAATATTCCGACTTTTGCAAGTTTACAACTGACCGATAATTTTTGGGTTATTTGAAATTCCCTGTTCTTTGAGCTCACATTTGACCTTGAAGAATGACCTTGTAAGGTCATCTTTTTGACGGACGCTAGTTCTTCATTTGGTGAATATTCTGATGTTTGTACGTTTAAAATCGGCCTGTAATTTTTGGGTGATACGGAGTTCCCCGTCCTTTGAGCCTACGTTTGACTTTGGGTGATGACCTTGAGATGTCAGGGACGTTTTCACGAGCGTTAAATCTTGCGCTTGTGAATTTTCCTGATGTTTGGAAGTTTGAAATCAGCCGGTAGCTTTTGGTGATATGGAGTTTCCGTTCTTTGAGCCCGTGTTTGACCTTAAAGGATGGCCTTTAAATGTCACGATTTATTGACGGACGCTAGTTCCTTCTGTGGTGAATATTCTGATATGTGCAAGTTTAAAATCGGCGGATAATTTTTGGACGGTAAAGAGTTCCCCGTCCTTTGAACCCCGTTTGACCTTGAAGGATGACCTTCAGAGATCATGACTTTTTGAAGGACGCTCGTCTTTTCTGTGCTTAATGTTCTGATGTTTGTAAGCGTAAAATTGGCCGGTAAGTTTTAGGTGATATCATGCTCCCCGTCTTTTGAGCCCGCGTTTGACTGTGAAAGGTGACATCGAGAAGTCAAAACTTTTGACGAACGGTAGTTTTTTCTGTGGTTAATATTCTGATGTGTGCAAGCTTAAAATGAGCTGATTATTTTTTAATGATATGAAGTTCCTTTCCCTTGAGCCCACGTTTGTCCTTGATTTTTGACCTGGAGGGGTCAGAACTTTTTGACAGACACCAGTTATTTCTATGGTGAATATTCTTA
Source organism: Pollicipes pollicipes (assembly GCF_011947565.3). Taxonomy (NCBI): domain Eukaryota; kingdom Metazoa; phylum Arthropoda; class Thecostraca; order Pollicipedomorpha; family Pollicipedidae; genus Pollicipes; species Pollicipes pollicipes. The sequence goes on along the minus strand of NW_023596766.1, from coordinate 29,841 downwards.
CAATTGGAAGTTTAAAATCGGCCAGTAATTTTTGGGTAATATGAAGTACCCGTCCTTTGAGTCCGCGTTTGACCTTGAATGATGACCTTGGTAAATCGGGACTTTTTGACGGACGCTAGTTCTTAATGTGATGAATATTCTGACATCGGAAAGTTTGAAATTGATCTGTCATTTTCTGGTGATATCGAGTTCTCCGTCCTCTGACCTAGCTCTTGATTTTGAATGTCACATGATATTGCAACATAAAGGCCATTTTCAATGCTCTTGTGCCATACTTGACTTCCACACCTTTTTCAGAGAAATCGGATCTCGTCGCTGAATAACTCGCTGAATAAATCGGAAACATCGAACTTCCCGGACATTTTGCTCCATGCATGACGTATGCATTGCATCACACGGATTTTGAGGCCTTGTGAGGCCCCTGATATGCATCCCGTGCTTCCCCCCAATCTACATGTGGGGTGTTGCGCGGAACGTATTTCGTCTTCCGTCTTCTTATTCCCGTGATACAGATCCACAGTTCAATCGGGTCGCTGTAATTTTGGAACGCTGTATCTGGCAGTATCGAAATATGCCTATTCTGACGCATTTGAGGCATCTGGCCGTATCAGTGGCCGTCATTGCTGAGCGAGCATTTTCGACGTTGAAATTAGTTGATGTCCTGTCTCTTTTCTCTGGCTGGGACTGATATTACATCAACCATACAACCCTGGCAGTGCAATCCCATTTTCCTAAAGTAGCATATATGCAACGTCTCACTGCTCTATTTCGAACCGTAGTTATAAGGTGTTCCGGTTGGTATCACTTTGGTGGATGTCTTCGGTTATGTTGCAAAGGTAAATCCCATTTGCCTTGCAGCCTTTTTAAACATATGAACCCGTATATGAACCACTTCCTTTACTGATGTCTAAAGCCGAGGCTTTCCAGCGAAGCTCATTTTATGGTGTGTGGGTGGTAGTGCTGAGCTAGTCACCTGGGTGATCCAAATGAAGTAAATATTTCCCCAGTTAAGGTTCCAATAGTTTGTGAAGAACAGTCATAGTCATTGCTAAGGAGATGTATAATGAGTGGCTTTATGCCTTGGACTCTTGTTTTTGTTCAAATACCATTGTATTTCAGTGTCATTGAAGAACATGTAGTCTTTTCAGCAATGTGTGCATGGAAATTAAAAGGTTGGGAAGCAGGTAATGGCCCCACTAGTAATTGCCAACATTTATCACTGATTGCACTGAAAGGTGTATTGTTTTTGTATTTTCATCTCAGTATGTCAGGGATATTGATTTTTGAAAATGACTGAGGAGGACAAGTTGACTGCCCAATGACCTGTACTTTTCTCAATGGATTTAACGCTCTGTATGTTGACAGAGTAGATTTTGATATTAGATTGAGCTAAATACAGTAGTAACTTGATCAGCATAGGGGCACTGGAGACATGTGTCCCTTCTGATAGGAAAGTATAGGTGCCCCCCCCCCCCCCCTAGAGTCTGTCTGAGGATGCTGAAGCCACTCTTATGACTCTGCAACAATACTAAATTATGTTCTGTTTAGCAGCTCAATGAAAAATCAGTCGATGCTCACATGGAATTAGGGCTCAAAGCAAGCTGCTTTAATGAGATATGCAAAAATGTGCTGTAAAATAATGGTGAGAATGGGTTTGTTGTAACTGTACATGAAATACATGTGCTATTAATCAGAGACACAGGTATTTATTGGTGTTTATATTTATTGACATTTATATCACATTATAATTATATTGGTATATATTGGTAGCCACTGGTATGAAATGATCATTATGAAATTGGTATCACTCTCCTGAGGTGCTTGCCACTTCTTGTTGAACAACTGCATGCCATATTATTTATGTAATTTTGGTTTTATGGAGGCTAGTTCTTCATCCTAACACAGTGGCAAATAACTCACCTATAAAAGAAGTCTGACTTAATGCATAAGATTGCACATCATTAGATGGTGCCAAAATATGCAACATGTGGCAAAACCCTTCCCCCTTGCGTCCTGAAAGTTTGAGGTATTCCCAAGTCATTTAATTCCATATAGTGGTATAGGAATAAAGCTAGAAAATAAAATGCATTGGCCACAGATTTCCAGATGGAGCTCAAACATTCCCATAATACTGGCCTGAAAAGCATAAGGGATGCAAAAAAAAAAATAGTTCCACTGCTCCCATTAAAGGTTTCAATTCATTAATCTGAGGTCAACTATGGTGACTGCTTTCTATGTCATCAGGGACATCTGTGGACAAGAAAAGTCAGTCAAGGGGCAGTTTACATACATTGCTTTTCTCGGAGACTGTTGACTGCAATGTGTAAAATGCTCGCAAGCAGAAAGCATATTGCTACCCAGACACATCAAATATGGTGATAGGAGCCCAAGTTTGATAGAGCCCTGAAGTTATGCAGACCACATATTTGATGTGACAAAATGGGTGGTGGTAGGTTCACCTTTGAGCAGAAGTGTTCGGATATGGCTCATTGAAAAGGGCCATTTGGCTGTTGGCTTGGAAGTGTCAGCCAAGTTACTGGGCAGCCAACAGTTGTGTAGTTGCATGGTGCAGTAGAAGTCCTTTCATAATATTTTGATGATGGACAAAGGCAAAACAGATCTGTTGAACTTGCATTATGTTAATGATGTGGCGTCTTCAGGAAACCAGCAATAAATCGTGTTCAACATGGAATCAAATTAGAAATCGGTCCTTCAAAATGGTAGTTTTGACATTACCTCTCGTTTTATAGTAGAACTGTGCCTTTAATCGTACTTCATGATGCTGTTCCCCCCAAACAAAAGTGTTGATTCATATTGGTTCATATTGGTTCAAAACAATATTAGGTTTGTAGCCCAGCTTGGGTAGGGGAAATGTGACTTGGCACAAAAGTCTTCTCAAGACCAGTGAATCAGTGGCATTAGTGTCATGTTTGGGCTGTGGAGAAAACAAGCGTCTGTGGTTATGTTTGACGGGCAGAAAAATATTAAATAAATAGTGGTTTACCCCCCCTCCATGTCTAAAGTTAGAGCTCATTTGAGGACACAGTTTTGCGGTGATGGGATCAAGTTACCCTGCTGCACCTTCTGTTGATGCCACCATGAGAAAGCATCAAGGCAGCTGGTCTTTTTATGATGGCAACTGTTCCTATGCTTTTGTAATATGCCAGACAAAAATACTGGGGAAGCCAACATTGTGGGAAGGGGACTAATTCAACTAGGGAGGGGGGGGGGGGGTGAGTACATGACCCTCACGAAAATACAGATAAACACCTTTGCAGCCTGCTGGTGATGAGGAGGGCTATCACCAGTAGGGACACATTGGACATATGTCCTGCTGCCATGCCATGCATAGTCATGGTGCCCCAGTGACAGCAATGGTTTGGCTTAAAAAACATCAGCCACAGAGTGAACACAGTACTAGATTCCACTCAGCATACCCACAATATGTCTTCCATTCACACAAATATAAGCCTCATGTTTTCTGAATGGCATGGATGAGCTCACACAGAACACAGGGAACAGTGATGCTGGTAGAAGGCAGCGCACAACAAGGTCCCCATCTTCTACAAAATTGGTTTTGGGTGCTTTATGAATGAAGGCTATGTATTCCTTTATGAGTCCAGCTTAGTTACATTTTAACAGCTTGTTCCCATTACAGTGAGGGGTGAATTGGTGGAATGTGAATCCTAGTGTAAGATGATTTGGACTAAGCATAGTTCCTGGTGGAGATCCTCCTTTTCTGTACATGAATATCATACAAACATTATGCATCAGTCCAGGCATACTGAGCTGCCAGCATGGTGGGACACAATAGTCATATGTTCATATCTGAATGAGGAAGATTCAGACTGCCAAGAGCAGTAAAATGATCCTTTAGCCAGCATGGGTGTTGGGAAGCATGCATTAGTGTTTTGTGTCCAGTGTTTACTTACTGAACCATATCTCACTCCCAAAGTATGAATCTGTCACCAGGTGGAGGGATCGTCTATGCAGCCGGCCTTGAATCCGGACGGCGACATCGGAGACTACGTGTTCCTGAACCGCTGGGCGGTGCGCCACTTTCAGCTGGCGCCGGGCGCCATCGTGTCGCTCAGCTCGCCCAAGGACCCTGACCAGAAGCTGATCAAGCGTGTGGTGGGCCTCGAAGGCGACGTGGTGCGCACGCTCGGCTACAGGCAGCCAGTGGTGCGCGTGCCGGACGGCCACTGCTGGGTGGAGGGCGACAATCGCGGACACTCACTCGACTCCAACCTGCTGGGCCCGGTGGCCGTCGGTCTGGTGACGGCGCGCGCCTCACACGTGGTCTGGCCGCCGCGCCGGTGGCGCCGCCTGGAGCCGCAGCTGCCGGCGGACCGGCACCCGCTGAGCCGGGCCGCCAGTCACTGACCACCCGCCGCGCCAGCCCGGCTGCTGCTCGCGCCGACTGCCGATCTAGGCTTCACAAGTGCAGGCAGCAGCTGCTCAGGGAAAGTCACCTGCGTCTGGAATAGTGAACGTTTCCATGCTCAAGAACATCGCGTGGATTCTGGTTGGAGGCAATACGACATTTGATCATCCTAGTAGCCGTATCGCGGGTCTCTCACGGGTCATGGCGCACATTGCCTTGAAATTCACGTAAGATCTAAAAACTTTCTGAGAGCCTCAGCAACAAGCCAGTGGCCAGGTATCTAAGTCGGCGCCCTGTGTTGGTGGTCTCGGCTGGGACGAGCCAGCTCGGTGGGCGGCGAACGCACCCTGTAGCAGCTCGCCCGCCATGAGGACCGTCTCGTTCGTCGGTCACGTGGACCTGGAGGTGCACGGCGGCGTGTCCCCGTCCGCTCTGCTGCTGGCTGACGTCGACAACGACGGCGAGAACGAGCTGACCGTCGGCACTGAGACCGGAGATCTCTACGTCTTCAAAGGCCTGCAGGTACGCGGCGCCGACGGTCGGGGAGACAGGCACCGCGCGGTGCGCTGGGGAGATGGGCCGAGGCTGAGTGACGCTGCGGGGCGGCGGGCCGCGGTGGAGGCAGCTTTCGTGAGATAGCCCTTGCTGCGTGTGGTTAAGCATGATCCGCCTTACCTTCAAGCAGCGCATGCCTGGAGTCTTGGATATTGTTTAGATGTGGGTCCATCGTGCCCCAGACGTACCCCCTGTCCCCTGTTCGACGCATCGAATCTGGGTGTGCTCGCTGTCCCCCATGTCCGGACGCAGCCGCACGTCACGTCCTGGAGCTGGACGCGGCCACGATTGTGCGTCCCTCAGACGTCGTCCCTGTTTCGCGTCTCCAGACGATCACCGAGCTGTGTTCTGCAGACGCAGCCGCTGTGTCATGTCTCGGAGCTGGGCATGATAACAGCCATCTGCTGCGGCCCGCTGACGGCGCCCGGTCAGAATGTGCTGGCCGTGATCAGCGGCAACGGCTGGGTCCACGTGCTGGAGATGGACGGCTCGAGCCTGCGGCAGCGACACTCCCAGCGCATCCCAGCCAACGTTAAGGTGAGCTCGGCAAACTGCGGATGGGTGTGCTGGTGCCGCCGTGCAGTGGGTACGAAATGGCCTCAGAGACTGAGCTGAAAGTGGCCAGAAATATCCTCTGCACGGACGGTCATCTAGGGTTGTAGGTGGAGCGCGCGTGCCCACGCACGTAGATGCCCTATGAAGGTGCTGTGATAATTGTATGGGCAATTACCCCTTACAAATTGCATGGGCATGCGATGAGAAAGTGCCTTTTGTTGCTCAATAATACATTCGATGTATTCCCATATTTATGTATCCCTCCATATTCCACTCTTCCACATGACACCCTGCTTCATGTGGTAATACTGACATTAAGTGTTCAGTATTACACATTTCGTTATTATAGGCCTCTGCATACACAGAAAGCGGATGTACAGTGCCACAGTATGATGTGTCTGTTAACGCCTCACGGGTCGTCTTAGCGGTACGTTATTACAGCTGCGGCACTCGCGGCGTGGCGCCGCCGGCCACACACTCAGTCTGGCCGCGTCTCCGACAGACGGCGCTGCTGGCGGACGTGGACCTGGACCAGCAGCTGGAGCTGGTGGTGGCGCTGACAGACCGGGTCGTCCGCGTGTACCGCTGGACGGACGGCACGCTGCGTGCCATCAGCAAGTGCGAACTCATGCAGCAGGTGCGACGCGCGGGCGGCGGCCGCAGCGCTGCACCCCAGAGGTCTGACTGCATCAGCCAAGGCAACCCAATCCCCATCCTCAGCAGGGATCAGGAACGCCATTTTTCTGTGATGGTCAGCGACAACCATGATAACTGTGGCTCACGGCTTTTTCTACCAGACGCCAGATCGCACGACACGTGCACGTGCAGTCCGCCGGACGTGTAAGCGCCTTCACACCTGGGTGTTTGTACATACATTGTGTATATTGTTTTTAGACAATACCTTGCAACAAAGGGTATCTGCTGAAGACCCGTGCATCCGGGAAGTGAACCTGTCCACGCAGCAGCAAAGTCCATCGATACGATTGACAGCTAAACTTGACTGGCGCCGGTGCCGACTCACCCAGTCACCAGGGCTGGACGGATTCAGCCCGCCGTCGTCGCGGTACAGTCTGCTGACGTCTGTCTGCTGACGTCTGTCTGCGCCACCTCGGTCCGACCGAGCGACCGTTCCGAGCGCGCTCCGACGCCACGTGTGCGCTCTGCCCGGCAGATCGGCACCATCTCGCTGAACATAGAGGGCGACGGCCGGCCGTCAGTGCTCGTCTCGCAGCCCGGCGCCGCCGTGGTGCGGCTCCGTTACCGCTCTTCGCTGGACGAGGACGGACAGTACGCTCCCTACCCACCCTCCCCGGCGCCGCCGTGGTGCGGCTCCGTTACCGCTCTTCGCTGGTCGAGGATAAACAGCACGCTCCCTACCCACCCTCCTCGGCGCCGCCGTGGTGCGGCTCCGTTACCGCTCTTCGCTGGACGAGGACGGACAGTACGCTCCCCACCCACGCTCCCCGGCGCCGCCGTGGTGCGGCTCCGTTACTGCTCTTCGCTGGACGAAGACGGACAGTACGCTCCCTACCCACCCTCCCCGGCGCCGCCGTGGTGTGGCTCCGTTACCGCTCTTCGCTGGACGAGGACGGACAGTACGCTCCCCACCCACGCTCCCCGGCGCCGCCGTGGTGCGGCTCCGTTACTGCTCTTCGCTGGACGAAGACGGACAGTACGCTCCCTACCCACCCTCCCCGGCGCCGCCGTGGTGTGGCTCCGTTACCGCTCTTCGCTGGTCGAGGATAAACAGCACGCTCCCTACCCACCCTCCTCGGCGCCGCCGTGGTGCGGCTCCGTTACCGCTCTTCGCTGGACAAGGACGGACAGTACGCTCCCTCACCCACCCTCTCCGGTGCCGCTGTGGTGCGGCTACGCTATCGCTTTGACCGGTGATTGGTGCCGGTTAGAGCGGAAAAAGTGGAACTGATTTCTCATAAAGTCATCTTTTGTCCGTCGGCTGGTACAGAACGGGCTTATTGCCACAAATGACATTCACCTCAAAAACGCTTATTCTATCACCCACAGGGCTGTTATCTAAGCAGTGGTTCCCTTTTTCATCTGACCGAACAGTGACTAGGAGGGTGCATGCTAGCATCTGGCGGCCCACGCCCTCGTATGGTGGCACCTAGCTGCCTTCCGTTCGCTTCAGGACGCCGCGCTACTGTGCCACAGAGGGCGTCATGCTGTGGACATTGAGCGTACCGCGCTGCTGTGTTGCAGCGAGTGCCACTCTGTGGACATTGACGACGTTAGCCTAGCGGTGAAGACGCGTCAAAACGTGTCGTGCGAGGTGCTGGGTGGACTGAGAGATCAGCCCGCCTCCAACACGTACGCCCTCATCACCATGGACGGCAGCCTCTTCTACGTCAAGGACAACGCCGTCGAGTGGTGAGGTCACTTGACATGACCTGTCTACAGTGTGAGAGCCGAGCGCCATCAGCAGCTGTGTCCGCCCGCCCGCCTTTCGTGGGTTGGTCAGCTGTAATGCTGGACCATTTGTGTGCACAGCGCCCCTCGCAAATGCACTTCACAGCTTACGTAATTAATGTGGATAAGATTGTATTAAGAAACGATTCGTGATTGAAATGAGGTGAAGGGAGGTGCTCTTTCGGAGTTTGGGAAGACCTGCGCTTTGAACCATGAGCAACCAGCCGCGATTGACGTACTAAATGTTGTATTACTTTAAGATTGGAATGATCAAAATGTGTGAACATCAGATCATGCACAGTGTGTGTGGCTCTCGAATTGTGGTGGATGTGTCCATGCCTCGCTGCACATCGTACACTTGCATTTTGGAAGTTGGGAGTCAAGCGAATTGCGCGCCAACCGCTACCGTGACTAACGCCATTTGGACTCCTCCAGTCTAAAAATTTGCACGAATCGATGTGTGTACCAAAGCCCCTTTTGAAGACGTGCGAACGCACGCGTGCAATCGTATGATAGTTCATAACTTGTATTGCAAGATGGCAGAACAATATGGAACCAGAAGCTGCTTTTCAGAATGGCGCTAGCTAACTTGTATTGGCCTGTTTGTTTCAAAGCGGGCGACGCGTTGGTTCTCCTGCAATTATGGATAGTACTTCTGCAGTTCAAGTTAGTAGTTGTTATGCTGACTTATGTTCTGCAGTATGTTAGGAAATGCTGGTTTACAACGATATTAGGCAAGTATGGATTAGTTTGAGAAGGCTGGCACGAGCAGTGCTCCTGGCCACAAATGCGAATGCCTTTTACAATATGCGTTATGGCGTGTGCCTGATGTTTAGGCACCAGCGCACAGTCTCTGGCTGTTTCACCTGCACACATGGGCGCATTTGCCTGATGTTTAGGCACCAGCGCACTGTCTCTGGCTGTTTTACCCGCACACATGGGCGCAGCCAGCTGACATTGCCCGGACCCGACCGCCGGCCAGGTCCGTGGTGCTTCATCACCAGCTGTTCGGCCTGACCAAGATGGACGTGACTTCGGACGGCAGTGACGAGCTGATCGTGTCATCGTGGGACGGCCACACGTTCATCATCAACCAGGTCGGTGGGCTCGGAGCCTGCCACCGCGCCCTCGTGGCTATGTCCGTCTCCGTCACTGGCCCATCTGGCCTTTAAGCCGGAGTTCACCGACTGATGCACTGTGGCTTGTATGGGCACGGAGTTCATCCAGTTCTCCTTCACCTATGTGGTTCAAAATCGCGTTTTTTACTGTGTTGGACTAAGGCCTGCCCCCTTGACCGGTCCACCGTTGTTGCCGTCCTGTCCTGCCCACCGATCTGCTATTGTTGGCGTCTAACCCTGCTGACCGATCCGCCGTGGCTGGTGTCCTGTCCTGCTGACCGATCCGCCGTGGCTGGTGTCCCGTCCTGCTGACCGATCCGCCGTGGCTGGTGTCCCGTCCTGCTGACCGATCCGCCGTGGCTGGTGTCCTGTTCTGCTTACCGACCCACCTCGGCTAGTGTCCTGCCCTGCTGATTGGTCTGTCACGGCTGGCGGCAGGAGAAGCAGTCGGTACAGTTCCTGTTCGAGGAGGCCGTCACGGCGTTTGCCGCCGGTCAGTTCGGTGCGCGCACCGGCTCCAACGTGCCATGCATGGTGTACGCGACAGTCGGTAAGGTGGTCGTCTATCACAACGTGCGACTGCCGGTGATGGTGACCGAGACGCTGACGGATGTGGTGGCGCACGAGCACGGCTGGCCGGGGGCCGAGCGTCTGACGGCCTGTCAGCTGCAGCAGCTGTACCGCTGGTGCCTGTACGGCTTCCCGCGGCCGCAGCTGGAGGCGGCCGAGTGTGACACGCCGCAGCCGCCGCAGGACGACGCCCACCCGGAGCAGAGCGACGGCGCGGCCGGCGGCGCCAGGGGAGGCGACGCACAGATCGAGGAGGAAGGGTGGCACAGGGCCGAGTGTGATGCGCCCGGGCGGCGGACGAACGCGAGCGACGCCGCTTGACCCGCGCCGCACTCATGACATCTGACATGACCGTGTGGCAAGTCGCTACGACGGGGTGGTGCGAGCGACACGGGGTGTCACGTATTAGCTGCCAGGTAATCGCTGCCACCTGACGGAACCACCAGGTGGCGCCAGCACGCCGCCGTGGCGGGGAAACGGGAGGCGACGCCCCGGAGGCGAGGCGAATCGGAGTGCGTTCTGCGCAGCAGGTCGGACTTATAAAACAGCCATCATGGCGTAACGCGAGCTGATCTGTGTAGCAGGACGTCGTCCAGATCAGGCGCCTAAACCCACTGACGGGGCGCGAATCACGCGTGTAGTCGAAACCTCCAGCCGAGCGTTGAGCTAGAGCCATTTCTATGAGATCCAGCAGTCGGACCAGTTTAGGAAGTCAACTAGCTGTGTTCTTCCCAGATACGGGTCAGTCTGCAATATTTTGGGCGCCGTTGGAAGATGTGCCACGATGAACACAGTCGGTGTTGATTCGCTGGTGAGCTTTGTTTCGCCCCTTACAGTTTTGGATGTCGAATGGGTGATGAGGATTGAAGTCAGCGTGTCAGCGAATGCAATGGTTCATGCATGGGTGAAATATAAATATGAACTGGCTTCTGCCCTAGCGACTGAGTTCGAGTAGATCCGGAAGAAGTATGCCGTGTACCAGGGAAGACCTCCCGATGTCTGGACATGGCCGCCGCTGGCTGGGCGTTGACATCCCAGCTGTAACCGCAAGGTCCCGGCTTCTGGGTCCCATCACACAATGGGGGCATGAAACGTAATTGGTGGCTTTGGTATATTGTATCTTACCAATCAAAACATATGGAATTACTTGTTGATCAATTTCAAGTGTGGCACTCGACAGAAAGCGAAGTTCCTGGCATCACCCCTGAAGTGTATGTCGATGGATAGGCATCTCCACAGATACATTATACCACATGGCTTCATAACGTTACACTTATGAACACACTTTAACATACGCTAAGGGCGGGGTCAATGTAAATTTTCCCTCGTGCTGGAAGTCGTATCAGTAACCTGCTGCAAGTTGTAACAGTCATCTCATGCTGCGTGTTGTAACAGTCCCCTTATGCTGCGCGTAGTACGTCCCCTCGTTCTACATGATGCAAGTCATCTCATGCCGCAAGTCCACAACACACCTTGAGTTCGTGGCTACAGGGCGACAGAAAACAACGCGCGGGCAAGAGCCCAAAATCACTCCGCGGAAACACCATGAAAAACAATCGGCGATGAACCGCCGACTGCGTAAAAATTGTACCGACGCTACGAGCTACGAGCCCTGCCTAGGACCGGTCACATCTGCGATGACCAGCGGCGGCTGTGGGTCACACGGCCAGCGGCCTCTCCGCTGGTCCCGTGGCGGACTGGCCATCCGTCCGCCACGGAACGACTGCCCAGCTCTCAGCACAGCTCACATCCGGATCACGGGGTGGCGCCGCTCCTCCAGGGTGATGTTCCATGTCACCACGTCCAGGCTCGTCTCCAGAATCTGGCGATGTGGCGGGGCTATGTCACTGCAGCGCGGCGCTGAGACACGTCTGCCGGAGGTATGACAGCACGGAAACAAAGTTCCCACCCACCACGGAAGGGCTGCGTGCGTGTGCGCGTGTGCGCGTGTGTGCGCGTGTGTGCGTGTGTGTGCGTGTGCGTGTGCGTGTGCGTGTGCGTGTGCGTGTGCGTGCGTGTGCGTGTGCGTGCGCGTGCGCGCGCGTGTGCGTGTGCGTGTGCGTGTGCGTGTGCGTGTGTGTGTGTGTGTGTGTGTGTGTGTGTGTGTGGTGTGTGTGTGTGTGTGTGTGTGTGTGTGTGTGTGTGTGTGTGTGTGTGTGTGTGTGTGTGTGTGTGTGTGTGTGTGTGTGGGCGGGGACGACACGGCACATGCGTCAAATACAATATTCTCCCAAGGCTCTCAATCGTGACAGAAACGCGCCAATAGCTGGAAATAACAAATTGCTTCCCACAAACAGGAGCATATTGCAAACAGGCATTTCTCCCTCATTGCCAATATTATCTTGGGTATCGCAAAATTATCCGGTATAAGCATATATATACATATATATATATATATATATATATATATATAATATATATATATATTAGAAATACATTATGGTCTTGCCCCACGCGGCCGCCTACAGCTCATTTTTTTGGCCGGCATGGTACTGATTAACTCCAGCAGGTAACAACTCTTAACTAAGGTACACGTTTGAGTGCCTATTTTGCACTCACATTGTTCTCACAGCTACTTGCGACGCCCAGGTCCGCGCTGAGTTCTGGGAGACTAGCCGGTGTTAAGTATAGCACCCGGTCTATCAAAAACGGAAACACAAATGGGCAAAAAACGTGAAATCGTGCTGCTCATGAACAATCTCCATAGTCACCTACATTTGCGAATGAGGTTCGCACCAGCTTACTACCTGGGCCTTAACCTACATGCAGGATACATGGGTAAGGACGTTGCCCGGATACCGACCTTCCTGGTGTCACGGGGGCGGATAACGCCGTCGATGAGCACCCGCGAGGCGTAAAACAGGCTCGAGTCTCTGTCCAGCTGCACCAGCGGCGGCGGCCCGGTCTTGGCCTTGCCCGTGGCTGCCGCCGGCGGCGGCGGCGGCGGCGGCGGAGCGGCGGACGCCGCCGACGGCTCCGCGCCAGCTGTCATCGCCGGTCCCGAGAACTTGGCGCGTGGCCAGGCGAAGTAGAAGTTCGGCTCAAACGCTACGCCGCACTGCAGCACGGGCAGAGACTGAGACACACCGACCGACGGGCCGCTGCCCCCAAACCCCGGGCTGGTCACAGGCCGTGTCCGGGGCAGGACGCACCCTACTCAGGGGCTCACCGCCCGCGTCACCCGTACAGGGGACGTAGAGCTGAGCTGGTAGCTAGTGGATTGTACCTATCACTCGTCCACCGAAACCCCCGGCTATCCTCATGTTCAGCAGTCATACGACAGTTAGTGAACGTACGATTCCGTGGACGCTGAGTGTGGACGCAAGGGCGGCGCAGGGGCCTTACCATGGTCAGGTGCTGGTCGCCGTGGCAGCCGGTGAGGTTGACGCTGATTCGAGGCACTCTGGTGGTGGCCAGCACGGCGGCCGCTCGGCTGCGACACTTCAGAACCTCAGGATCTGAGCAGTCCGCCGCTGCCGACCCAAACGAGGAGCTCACTAAATGGCCAGATCATATAGTGACACAAGGCAGACTCGACGGCTTTATGGTCCCTGCACCGTAAGGCATGGCACATAACAAGACTTCTCAGTACTGGAACCATATCCCTGTGCATAGCGGGATATTATTCATATGTATTTCAGGGACGGAGGCTCAGACATAATCAAATGACGTCACCATGTTGACGCTTTTCGTCCGTGCATGCCAGGGCAACATCCATGAGTTTGAACATGTACCCGGTTTACATGGGCAGCCGAGGATAATTCGAACTAAGATCGGAACGGATCATGCGACGGTTAACCCTCTCGGCGAGCGGCGTTTACATGGGCGAAACCGGCTTTACGTCGGATTAGCGGTCGATAGTTCGATCCCGCTTAGTTCGAATCAAGGAACGGATTATGGGCGAAAACTGCGCTTTTGAGGCGAACTGAACAAAACAAGAAGAAAAAAGCCGGTACTCTGCGTATGGATGGCGAATGTCACGAGCCATGGTGGGCGCGAGACAGCTTTGAGGGCGAGGAGGAAGATGGACTCCGTTGGAAAAATGATCTGTGCGGGACTCATAGGCTTTATAGCTACAGCACAAGCCATAGCACTTGAAACACAAGAGTTGCGCAGTCAGCACTGCCAAATCTGTCACATAAAGTGTTATATGCAAATTTTTACTAGCGGGAAACTTTGGCTAGCAGGAAATCAGTATTTTCTTGTATTGGCCAACGACACTCACAAACTTACCACACTCATATCAGTATGCCACCCAGCATCATGTCACCTACTTTGCGCAGCCCAAGAAACACATTACCTACTCCCACACTAATGCATTTATGAGCAGCCTGCAACAGTGAGCTAAGCTACAGAAATGACTCATGAATGCTACATAGTTAGTGGCAAAAATTGTGTAACTATGTTGTCTTTCCCCATCCAATGCATCATCAGTACCTGAGGGCAGCATTGCCATTTAGACTTGGCATGGACTGGCAAATCAGAATGCAGCTATTTGCTTTCTTGACATACTAGGGTTGAAATACTGCTTTGATATCCTTGCAGTCAACAGCATTGGCTGATATGGACTGATGGCTAGGTGGCACAAACAGCTGTGTTCGCACAGTCCAAAGATCATAACATGTGAACCAGCCCCAGAGCTGTCATGACAAACACAATCTGGGCTCAAAATTCATAACAAATGATTAATTATAACAACAGCTCAATTATCCACCTCATGGTTTGCAAAGATACATGTCACAAAAAAGCACCAAGGTAACATATTTACTCACCCATACAAAAACAGGTAATGATGTGCACCACAGATGTTCTCTGCACCTCATGTGGCATTATGTTAGGTTTACTTAGTTTATGCACTGTTTTCTTCCACATGAAATGCACAAACCTGGATTTGACAGAGTACTGATGACAGCTATTTTCATCCAGTGCTCACATTTACTTTCTTGACATTTTGGAACCATCACTGGGCAATTTTGGTCCCATCATTAAAAATAGTTCACATTCTGCACTGACTGCAATGATCTATTGCCTATATTTGTTGATCCTTTGCATCATGCAGGAATTATTGAGTTACTTATCTCACACACACTAAACTGACAAGCAACAAACAGCCTAATCGCATCAAAAACAAATATTCCAGCCCCCGCTTCCTTGCCATTTGGTCTACCAGTGTGATGTAGCTTAATATTTCCTTGACGAGCCAGTCACCAATATCCAGCACATCTCTCCTGCCAATAGGTGGTCAACCAAATGTTCAAGTCACAGGAGGAATGTCTGCAAAATCAATCCTGGGGCATTTATGTATTCACTTAATGCAAGAAACTATTGGTACTCCCTGCAAGAATTGTTGAACAGTTCAAGTACCTACCTCATGGCCTGCAGACACCCATCTCAAAAAAGCACCAAGGTGACATATTTAATCATCAGTACAAAAACAGGTGATGATATGCAACACAGACGTGTTCTCCATGCAGCATGTGCCATCATGTTAGGTGTTAGTTTATGCACTGTTTTCCTGCACATGGAACACACAAACTTGGATTTAGCAGAGTAATGATGACAACTATTTTCATCCAGTGTTCACATTTGCTTTCTTGCTGTTCTGACCCCGTCATTGGGCAATTTCGGTCCTACCATTGAAAAAGTTCACATTCCGAGCTGACTGCAATGATCTATATTTGTTCATCCGTCATATCATGCAGCAATTTTTAAGCTACCTTTCTCACACAAATTTAACTGACAAGCAACCAGCATCCTAATTTAAGGAACATCTGCAAAAACGCTCCTGGGGCCTTTAGGTATTAACTTAATGAAAGAACTTGGAGGCATTCTCTGCACGAATTTTGAGCAATCCAAAATTAAAGTGAGAACAAGTCAAAGCTATATAAAATGACCATATTACCTCCATTGGCTTTTGGAAGCATGGAGCCTGCCCCAGATGTAAATTAATCTAACCTTTAGGCGGAAAGATAGCACCAAGCACCGCCGACGCCTGCTGTCTGCATAGATCATGCGCCTAGCGAGGCTAAATTACGTGAGCATTTCTGTGCTGCTAGCCACTCAAGGCCCTCAATAATAAGCGTAGTTTTAGCAGCATGGTGTCAACTTCACCTCTTTCTCTTTTCCTTTACCATCTTGGACTTGGACCGTCTCGAGCAATAGCTAAAAACCCGTGGAAAAGCGGCAACACCAAACGAAGCTGAAATGGCCATGAACAGAACTGCGTGCGCCAGGCATTTTTCTTTTTTTTTGTTTAGACAGCTGACGGCCGATAATTCGGACGAAATCCCTTCCTGAACGGATGATCCTCTCACGGGAAGGGATTTCCTCCGGCGCACGATTCGAATCAGCGGAACGGCGCGTGAGTGTATACATGGGCCGGATAGTTCGGATCGAGGACGGGTCCCGGCTCAATTCGAATCACAGCTGCCCATGTAAACAGGGTAATGGACATGACGTCGGCCTGAACATGTCAACCATACGCCGTTGATGTCTGTATCGCTACGCCGGTCATTGGGGACTTCGGAGCCATTGCACCTGCGTCAGCTGGCGAGTTTTGCAGATAGATAAGGGGAATGCCACGCTGGTCGCAGAGCTCCACCAGATGCGCCATTTTCAGGGCGTCGCGTGACGTCACCGTCCCGTGGTTGGCCACCACGCCAACCAGCCGCCTGCGCAGGAACGGGCAAAACTGAACCGCGACAAGCCACCGGGATAAACATTCATAACCCTCATTAATGGATGAATTCAGGGTTTTGGCGATCTGCAGCTCTATATCCAGAGAAATCTGTTTACAATCATTATGTAAAATATATCCTTATAGCCTACATATCCTTTAACATGAATGTCCATAAACCCTATTACAATGTACCATGTGTTCATATATATAATATGTAAATTTAAAGGGGCAATTACACGGCACATCGGAAATAACAACTTCGTTGGTTTGGCACTTCTTTAAGAGTACCACAAAACGTACCCGTTAAGCTTTCCGAAACCAGTGATGACGCTCTTGCCGTAGGTAGCTTTGAATTCTCGAAAGCGACTTCCGTCTAGGATGGTCCCTAAGACGTATCGCACTTCCGAGTGCGAAAGATGGTCCAGGCCTGAGAGCGCTTAAACAGCCAGAAAATCAATCGGATTAGCTCACACTCCAAAGACACAAAGACCGGCGAGACGCATACAGCGGTACAGTACGGCGAGCGCTTCGCTGGCTGTACAGCGACACAGTGCGGCAAGCGCTCCGCCGGCTGCACAGCGGCACAGTACGGCGAGCGCTTCGCTGGCTGCACAGCGGCACGGTACGGCGAGCGCTCCGCCGGCTGCACAGCGGCACAGTACGGCGAGCACTTCGCTGGCTGCACAGCGGCACGGTACGGCGAGCGCTCCGCCGGCTGCACAGCGGCACAGTACGGCGAGCGCTTCGCTGGCTGTACAGCGGCACAGCGCGGCGAGCGCTCCGCTGGCTGCACAGCCTGCGGTTCACATATACACATCACATATACATGTGACAGAAGCACAGTGTGACGATGTGTGCGATCGTCACGGTACATGTGCGAGTGAGGGACGAGTGTTCTCGGTCTCGTATCTTGACGAAGGCGCTATAAGCGTCACCGACATCGTGCGTGTTATACTAACAGCTCGTCACACAACACATCTTATTAGCTATTATTTTGTTCAACAAATTCCAATTAGGGGGGCCTGCTGTCAGAACAAATTCATCGGAATTGCGCGCACGCAGAAAACATGCTGCGTTATTGAAACATGCGTCGGAAGTTGCAACATGTTCCCCTGAATTATACAGCATCATTTATTTTGTTAGGGATTTCTCCTCATGCAGTTATTATGTAGTGCTTGGCCTCTTCATTTGGCCCGATACGAGAGCAGTCCGATGGCGCTTTTCTCTTGGCAACGATTTAGCCAACAGAGTTACCTCCGAAGACAACGTAAAAGTAGCAATATCCTCGAGATCTCGTGACGTTTCGCTCGTTACAACAAATACGTGCTGCACTAAATTCTCTTGAATAATATATGTTACTATTGCTCACGCTACTGCGTCGTGCGGCCGCGCGGGCGCGGCCTGGTCAGCGGCTAACCGGCGCGGCCGGCCGTGTTTATGCCTCCGGGCCATTTTCCCCGTGACCTGGCCGAGGTCGCGTCTGTGGACCGGAGCGGCCGCAGGCTGGAGGTAGGGACGGCCGGTTGAGGTCGGGGGTTAAATCTGTCCTGCGCAAGTGCTGGGTGTTGTTGCGTATTTAATATCCGAATCGTGATTCAAATACATATAATACAAATACATCTCGTCCATAACTGTATTACTCACAGGTCTTTGCTGCATGTTTGGATAGCTCTTTGAAGGAGTACTATATACATATCTGTAAAAGGCAATCTAAAACAGCGGAGCCAGATCAAAGCAATCCCTTGTTCTGCGCTCGGAAAGCGCAGGAGTCCTGGCGCACACTGCCACTGAGCTGCGTAGCTCACTTCTCAGGCTGCAATAGGCAGGCGATCCTCATCGGGCCGCGCCACTTACTGTCCAGGCCGGCAGACGGCAGGAGCGGCGGCTCGTGTTGGCTCGCCTCGGCCGGAGGCAGGTTGAGCGAGTCGATGACGTCACGCGTCGTGCTGAGCGCCTCCTCCTCGTCCGCGGCAAACATGTCGCAGCAGCCGGACACGCTGCAGTGCAGTGTGGCGCCACCTGCGCACCGCAGAGCCAATCACGCAGAGCAGGGACGGACGGCTACCGAGGCGTCACAGACCCATGATGAGCGAGACGACGATGTCACAGAGCAGCCACAGACGGACAGGGACCAGTGAGCGCGCGCGCTTCGACGGAGTCCGGTGGGGGTCGATAGTGACGGCCAAGAAACACGCCAATCGTTAACAGTGGGGAGAGTCAACAAAAACGCCTTTATATCAATTGAAGTACTACCTCTTATCATTCACGCACAGATAATCTCAATGATTCAGTTGAAGTTCAAAAACTCATGGTTCAATAACATAATGGCTGATAAGCAAAACATTGCCACCGCTCGAGATGTGGTGAGCACAGCCACACACAAACCCTTTGATCCCCAGTGTAGCGGAGCTCAGTTGGGGTATCTCATTTCAATAAGCAGGGAGACCAGGGAGACATGGGGGACCTGAGCAGGAGGACCTGGCTCTGGTGAGCGCGGGCACTGACCGAGCTGCTCCTCGGTGACCTGTTCGCCAGTGGCGGCACGCACCAGCGGCGGTCCTCCCAGAAATAGCGTACCGATCCGGTCCACCATCACAGCCTCGTCAGACATGGTCGGTGCGTACGCACCTGCCGCACCACCGGCCGCGTGCCGGTCAAGAGGACAGCTCTGGCTACAACCAAGCGTCCGCCATGAGAAGCTGGTTTGAAGTGTGAAAAACAGGTGCAAACAAAGGGAAATTCATTGCAACTTATGAGACCAACACACAAGACACATCTTCATACAAAAGGAACAGGAACAGGAGAGAAACAAAGTTATGCTTAATGTATGGCATAGCTTAAATACTGTGTGTACCACATACCATAAACGTAACAGGAGCCATTGCGAATAATGCTTATGACATGGACCTTATTCAACATAGCTTAACAAAATTTAGGTAAGGTCATGTTTCCAAAATGCTTCCATACCACAAAAGCCAGAAATTAACAGATGTCGGATTGAAGCACGTCAGTTCCAATCACCTCCCACAGAAATGCAGACAAACAAGAGTGTGGAAATAACTACTGCTGATGGGTGGTTACCTCCCCCAATGTCATTAGGACCGAAGTACCATGTAAATTCCAGGCGCGCACACATTGAGCGCAGTGAGGACGGCACCCACGCTCGGTACACCAGCGCCACGGCTGGAGGCGCTCGAGACTGACCGCCGGCGGTGCAGCTGCCGCAGACGACCGCCACCTGCGGGATCCCGTCGGCCGAGAGCACCGCCTGGTTGCGGAAGCTGCGGCCGCCGTGCTGCTTGTCCGGAAACAGCTGGCTCTGCAGCGGCAGAAAGCCACCGCCGCTGTCCACCAGACAGATGGACGGCAGCCGGCTGGCCGCAGAGATCTGCCAGATAGGCGAGGTGAGCGCCCGGCCGGGGAGGCAGACGGCTCGCGCCGGCCGACAGGCCCCGGACAGAGGCCGGCACAGGCGTCGCTGACAGCCACTGCCTCGTATGGGAGCGTCTCGTCTCGTGCCTGGCCTCGCCTCTGCGGCTGCTGACCGTCCCCACACCCCTATCGTACTCCAGTGGTCTGACTGTTCGAACATAAGACGCAGCACAGGTCTGTGACGTCATAGCAAAACTGGACTCGGCGGCGCCCAGCATATGGCCAGGCCCAGCGCCGGGAGAGGCCCGCCGCTCGGTCGGGGCTACAGCTCACCACGTCGCATCAGTCTGCGGTGGCGCCGGAGAGCGGCCCCTCGATACACACGAAACACCCGTGCTCTATTTCTCAACCGCACATTACAGAACGGTCTGCGGCGGTGGCGCCGGAGACCGGCCCCTCGATACACACGAAATACCTTTGCTCTAGTTCTCAACCGCGCATTACAGAACGGTCTGCGGCGGCGCGGGAAACTGACCCCTCGCGACACACGCAATATCCGTGCTGTAGTTCTTAACTGCATGTTGCAGAACCAAACACATTGCAGTGCTGGAGCACCTTCCTGAATGATGGTCGTTATTGCATAAGATGCACATGAGCAGTGCACTGTAGGGAAACTGCCAGCTTTCTTATGACTAGCAGATGTGTGGTGATAATTTGTACCTACCTGCTGTGCCCGCAGTGACTTTGTGACTGTTATGGGGAAGTAGGTGCCTCCCTTCACAGTCCCATCATTGGCGTTGATCACGCAGTACCGCCCCTTCACCTTGGCAATGACTGCAAGCAGCATCATTGAATGCACAAATACAAAGAAATGGTACTTTTATGCAGTGACAATGAGCATCAGGTAGAAGCTCTATCAAATATATCAAATATATCAAATATATCAAAATAGACCTTATCAGCAATACCTTACAAGATTGATTTCAGCCCCATCATGTCTGGATGAATGTACATAATGCTTGTAAAACATGTCATGCAATTGCTTACCACTCATTTCAATCAATGCCCACACACACTGCTTAACAAGACTGAATATCCCAAACAATATGAAAAGATGATGTCACATCAAGAAAATGTCTAAGGCCAGACTTAATCAAAATTGCCCTAAAATCAGGCTACCAGAAGTAATAGCCATTGGCATTACAAGCTCAGTTAGTGGCTTACTCTAAATTCCTCTATAACACCAGTTTATGAATGGGATTAGTCACTCTATTTTTTGCCATGATAGTCTGTTTTTTAGGGGCACTGACTATTCTGACCAAATGGTGCCATCTTACCACAAACTGCACCCCCATAGGGTACATCTCCATACTCCAGGGAGAGGCCAGCCAGAGGAGCGAGGTTGATCAGCTCTGTATTGGGATCCACTAAACGGGCAATCCTGTCCCATACAAGCATCTTCTTGTTGAGCTGAGTGTGGCGTTGTCTGGCCTTCTCTCCACCTGAACAAAGAGGCTGAAGATGTAAACAAGTCGAAAAAGTTTGAATCATTTAACTTACAGTATAAATGTCTTAAAATATGTAGTGATGTCAGCACAACCACAGATTTTCCACCTTTGGTCATTGGAGAACCAATGCATAACTGGTTCTAAAGTAGGACATCCAAGACCAAAGTGTCTTGGTTCTGTGCCATTGGTCCTCATTTGTCAATGTGTCCAGTCCACATTGAATACCATAAGAAAAAATACATCAATTTTTATGAAATGCATTTTATCAGAAGGGACAAGTCTGTCGATTGTAAATTGGCATGTTTATAACTCAACACCACAATGTTTACAAGCAAGCACCAACCTCCATTTGCAAGCACTGTCATGATCTTGTCAAGTTGCTCAATGGACTTCAAGCCTGTTGCTGCAGCCTGCTGATATGCCTGATCAGTGCAATCGACATCAACCTTCAGGAGCGGAAAACTGGCATCCAGTCGAACAGCAGAAAAGGACAAAGATTTGCGTGTGTCTGTCCGCCAAAATACATTGCAAATGGCATCATGCCTACGGATTGCACCCCACCGGCAAATGTTAGAGACTATCATTTCAGCCCATTAAGCGCCTACCAACAGGCAATCACATGCAACAAAACAACACGTACATTAAACAGAATCGCCCCCGCCCCAACCTAAAAGTGTACTACTATTTATCGCACCAGGAGCCTTTGTGGCTTGAAAGCGACAAACTTATTACAAGTTGTGTTCGATAACTTTTTTTGAGTTAGTGGTAGCAGCTTTTACACAAAAGACCCATTCAGTGATTTATTTGCTCCCAAAAACTGCCACATAGGCAGTAGTGGACACATGATAGGATTGGGGTATTTTTAGGGTAAACGACATGCAACCGTCCCTTTCGTACACGTGTTTGGGGAAGCGTGGTTGAGCGGCGAGGGGGCCTGTGTGTTCTGGACATTAGGAAAGGCTGTAAACCAGTCGGCGTGATTGTATTCAAACCTCAGATGGAACCCGCGGGTGCCTGCAGTTAGGCCCCTGGATCAATAAGCTACATAATCAGAGGTAGGGTGGGGCGGAGATGGGGGAATCACGATGACAGGGTTAGGCGACGCCAACTTCCGTTGACATGATGATCATTTTCTCATTTTCCCAAGAACCAATGCAATTTCCCACCAAAGTTTTTGAAAAAACTCATCAGTATTTATCATTCCTAAAGGTATATACTTATGCCCACATATTGTTACTTCTGCTGCTCTGTATTGCTGTATTGTGATGTTTCCAATTTTTGTAGCACTAAATTTGCATCTACTCTTTTTAACTCTGTATCAAAGGCTTCTAACCATGTTATTTAACATGTCTTATTACAGGTGTGCATCGTTGGAGAGATGAGCAAACGGCTGAAGCTAGATAATGGCACTGTTAAGGTGCAAGAGCCAGTGCCTGATCCATGCACTTCTGATAGCTCTGAAGAAGAGGAAGAAGCAGCAAAACCTGAAGAAATCTGGGGATACAATACAAAACTACCTCAGCGAACAGCTCCACCAGACTTAAAACACCGCTGTGATGTGTTGAACTTAAAATTCCACCCACAAGCGGACAGGCTCGTGGTTGCCACTGTTGATGGCAGAATAGCACTGTAAGAATAGCATAATTTTTTGTAGGGGGTCCCATGGCAGAGAGAACCAGACTGCCCTCAGTCATTTGATCTTTAGTTATGGTCATCATTGGTCAACATCTAACAATTCATCAGTTATGCATCAACATCAAGCTCAACATCAACATCAGTTATGCTCAACATCTAACAATTCACCTGATACTATCGTCTTGGCTGCCAGCGCTGATTTTGGAAGCAAATGAGGGCAACAGACATTAAACAAGTGTGTTTCTTGGCCATGGAGCTTTATACTGTGACATGTTGCATGTGCATGCCCTGGTGACTGTGTATGTGCTGTTGATGTCGCATGCAGTATTGGCTTGCATGGTGGTTGTGTGGTGCATGTGGTCATGGATGCTGTCATTGCTGCTTGGTGCATGCCCTTATGCTAGCTCCCAAGGCTGCATGCTGGGCATGGCTGGTGGTCAGCTAATGAGTCCTTTGCAGGTGCTGCAGAATGAGTGTCTAGTTTGACAGTGCACTACTTCCTGAATAAACTGCAGTCGGGCAGTTGTCACAATGGTGGCAGTGGTGGCCAGACCTGATGCCAAAGACAACATTTGAAGAGGATATTAAGCCAACAATTCAGGAAGAGTTCAAGTCATCCATCATAGCATCTGCTGGCAAAGTGGTTAGACTAAGAGACTGATGGGAGGGACAATGTCAGGTGTTTTCTTCACAAGTTTTAGCAGTGTACACTAGTTAATGGCTGGACTGATGAGATCACCAAACTGGATCAGTTATCGGTGTCACTGTCTGACATGGCATGTGATTGCTTCATGCGCTTGCCAGATGACTGCAAAAGCACATATACAGAGTTGCGAAAATCGCTGATGTCCGAGTTTCACTTGCCTGGCTTGCAAAGTGATTATGCACTGCAGTTGAGGTTGTACCAAGTGATAGCAGGGACAGTCAACTGCTGAATATGTGTATGAGTTACAGCAACTGGCAGAACGGGTTTACCCAGAATGGGCATCTGACCCTCGAGAAGGCGTTGTCAAGGCCCAATTCATCAATGGATTAGACGGGCGTCGTCGCCGCCGTCGTCGCACCTTCGGCTCCGACTTCTTCACCGGCGAGGAGGTTGGAGGCGGGGTCTGCTGAAGTGGAGTAGGTGGCGGAGCTCCGCGACCAGGTCAAGGCGGTGGCAGCCCCGATGGCAGAACTTCAGGCGAGCGTTGGCAGGTTGACCTTTGGGGGTGTTCATCACGGAGTGCGCGGTTGAGGTGCTTACCGAGCAGGCGAGTGCACTGAACATGGAGGTCGGGGGAGGAATAGCTGTTCCTGATGGTGCCTATTACCATTTTGGTAGCCGCGCTCACTTGGCCAGAGACTGGTGGCCTAGCGTGGGGGCGTGGTGATCCGCTCTACCGACGTGGACAGCCCGGCCATGATGCGCATAACTGCCGAGCTCAGATGGGTTTTCGGTGAGAGCCGGAGAAGAGGGCCACTGTTCGGTTCCAGGTGCGAGGCCCAGTAACGATGTGGTCCAGGGATTGTGCAGTTATGCGCGCGATGGGGGAGCTGTTGTGGGCGCAACCACTGTTCCCAACAACAATTTAAAGGCTGTGTATGTTGGAGAGTTAGTACAGGGGCAGCCTGTGACATGGTTGTTAAAGACAGGAGCTGAGTGTATATCAGTCAGCTCGGCAGTCCCGGGCGTTTGCGACTTAGCACCCTGCGCGGTGCGCCAGCAGCCTGTTAAAATCGATGGTAAGCCCTTGTTGTTCCAGGCATTGGTGTTGGCGGATCTTCACGTGGGCGCCTCTGCTCTTTCACACAACATCCTGTGTTTGTTGTGTCAGCAATGACCACGCAGTGTTCGCTGGGCACTGATGTCATGAGAAGGCTGGGGGCCACCATTTCAATTGACTGGGTCTCCAGAAAGGTGTCTGTAGGTTCGGAAAATCTTGCCTCATTAGTGGTGAGATGCAGGTTGAAGCTGTGGCAGCTCTCCGTTGTGGCAGGGTAACACTGTCATGCGATATTGTCGTACCAGGTCGACACGAGATCGTCACGAAGGGGAACGCGGCTCTGGACCAGCCAGCCGGAGCATGCGTAATGTACACTCCTGATGGGACGCTTGAAGATAAGCACCAGATTGTAGATGCTTATGTGCTGAACACTGTTGGAGACAAGCATCAGGTGAGCCCGAGGTTTGTGAATCCAGGTGAGGGAAGCATCAAATTATACAAAGGAACAACCGTCGGACATGTTGAACAGGTGGCGGCGGTGCATGAGTCCTCGCCACCCCACGTTGTTCGTAACGTCGCCCAAAAGAATCAACAGGAAGGGAAGGCGAGATTGGAAGAGAAAAAAGAGAAGATCGCGATGCTCCTGACTGCGTACCTGGACCGGCTTCCCACCGATGGAACACTTGAAAGGTCAGGCGTCGTTCGGCATGAAGTTCGGACGGGTGCTGCGCCGCCGAGGTCCATGCAGCCGGGGCGAGTGGATCATCGCATGCGAAAGCAAATGGATGAAATGGTGGACGACATGCTCGCACGTGACGTCGCCAGGCCAAGTGTGTCCCCATATGCAGCAAGTGTAGTTCCGGTGCAGAAGAAAGATGGGACGATTCGATTTTGTATCGACTACCGTAGACTGAACGCGGATACCACGAGTGACGCTTTTCCACTGCCCTGAATCGATGACTGTTTGGACGTCCTGTCCGCGGCCAAGTGGTTCCATGTCATGGATCTGAAAAGTGGGTATTTGCAGCAGGAGCTCAAGGAGGAGGATAAACGCAAGATTGTTTTTGCAACGCACAAAGGACTGTTCGAATTTAACGTGACATCCATTCCTTGAAGGGGGCGCCGGCATCGTTCCAGCGGCTGATGGTGGAAACACTAGCGGGTCTCGTTTGGAACATCTGTCTTGTGTATCTCGACGATATAATCACATTCGGAAGAACGTTCTCTGAAAAGTTGGAGAGATCGGCGATTGTTTTAGGGGCGTTGCGAGCAGCAAACCTGACGCTGGATCCGAGAAAGTGTAGGTTGTTTCGGAAGGAGGCTCAGTTCCTCGGGCGTGTAGTCAGTGGGAAAGACGTGTGTGCGGATCCCTCGGAAGCGTCTGCGGTGCAGCACTTTCCGGCCCCATCGCCCATGAGGGGAGCGCGTAAGTTCTTGGGATTAGCCTCGTACTTCCGACGCTTTATTCCATAGTTTGCCCACCTGGCAAGGCCTCGGCATCGACTTCCAGAGGGTGTCTCTTGCTTCAAAGGGACGGAAGAGTGCGCTGTGGCTTTTGCGATGTTGAAAAAACTCTTCTCCGGTGTTGTGGTACCCGAACTTCCTGGAGCCGTTCACGTTGACAACGGACGCCGGCGATGTAGGCCTGGGGGCGGTGCTGACTCAAGAGGAAAATAGCACGTGTTGGGGCATATGCTAGTCGCAGTCTGACTAGGGCACAGAGGAGATACTTTGCAACTGAGCGAGAGTGTCTCGCCCTCGTTTAGGCTAGTTGTCGGTTCCGGGTGTATCTGCATGGGCAGCACTTCATACTGCGGACTGACCACAATCCTTTAGGCTTCATCTCCGACGGAGCAAGAATCTCAGAGGCAAGCTGCCGCGGTGGATTCTGGAGTTGGAAGCGCTGGACTATGAAGTTCCAGTACCGACCAGGATTCAACCTTATGTATGCAAATGCCCTGTCCCTGCGGCCATGTAGATGACGGCCAAGGACAATACGCGACAGAGGTGCGGGGCAACAACGTGAAATGGTGACTTTTGAATTAAGATTGGCTCAACAAGAAGACCAGGACCTGGCGAAGGTCATTGAACTGATTAGAAGGGAGGCGTCCATGTTCTGCGTCTGCATGACCAGTGGTGAAGCACTACATGTCTCAACAGGACCCCCATGACGTTGACCTCCCCAGGCTCATGCTGTGTATGGTTAGTTTGCCACTAAGCAGTCCTTTGCATGTGTTGCAGAATGGGTGTCTAGTTCGACGGTGTACTACTTCCTGAACAAACTACAATTTGGCAGTTGTCACAATGCACTGTTCTGAGTAGGTATCGGCGGTCATGATCTAGTGTAAAATATTTGATGTGGAAATGGTCCGAACGTCTTGAGTAGTGTCAGGTCACCCTTGACACTTGACACAGGTCGTGGCCATCCTACCCAAAACATGCCACATTGGCTTAAATCCCTCGCTTCGCGTGGTCGTTTGTCTAGTTTGCTGCATGATTGAAAACATTTGCATGCTGATGCTACCAAAGGATTGTTTTTCATATCTAGCCGCAAGTGCATGAACTGAAGCCCTGTTACCACTGCTCACGCAGGCACAACTACAGCAGTGAGCGCAGTGACCTGGCGCTGACCCTGCCCACCTGCAAGTCCACGTGCCGCGGGCTCGAGTTCTCGGGCGACGGCGGCCTGCTGTTCTCCGGTTGGGCGGATGGCTCTCTGCGCATACACAGCATGGGAGACGGGCGCGCTGAAAGCGGCGCCTGCCGGCCGCCCACCCGGCCCGGCGTCTTCAGCGTGCTGCCTCTCACTGAGCGGCTGATGGCCCTCCGGTGACGACGACGGCACCGTCAAACGTGAGCTGGGCGGCGAGCTCCCGGCGTCCGGCCCCCGCCGGCCAGCGCGGCACGGCGGGGGGCGGGGGGCCGGGCAGGCTGGAGGGCAGACGCGCCGGCAGGGCAGGCGGAAGGAGCTGCTCGGTCGGCTTGGTATCGTATAATGTTTAGCTGTCGTGCTATTTCAATAGTAGTTTTGTGCAATCGCGTAGGAAGATTTCGTTGGAGTGTGCATGCTGTCAAAAATGGAGTGGCCTTACCGACGCAATCTGACCAACCACCTATTGTATATATATATATATATATATATATATATATATATATATAGACCTATATATATTCTATATATTATAGATGGATCCGTTTGGTTACCGGAATATTTTCTAATGCCATATATCTGATGTAGCCTTGGTCTCCTTACCTCTGACACTCATCTGTTGAATAAGAGGCAGTCAGCATGGTCGCCATATCATCAGGGGTAGTCAGGCGCGCCCTAAATCCCGAATCATCATCACCATCATCATCATCATCATCGTCATCATCATCATTACCATCATCATTTGTCCTCTAAATTCATTCAACCTTACCTTCAATCCGCTGGAACCACTCGCTGCACGCAGTCTGCTTCTGTAACATGGTCGTGGCATCGCGCTGCGAGGCCTCGGTGCTGATGCCGTCTTCCCTTGCACCAGTGTGGGACTACCGGACCCGGGCCTCGGTGCTGATGCCGTCTTCCCTTGCACCAGTGTGGGACTACCGGACCCGGGCTGAAGTGATGAGCGTCAAACAGTGTGAGGACTACATCAGTGACCTGATCTGCGACGACGACCAGCGCTGGCTGGTGGCCTCCTCCGGCGAGGGTACCATCACCTCCTTCAGTCTCCGCACCCGCCGGGTCCACACCCAGGTACGACCGCGTCCTGCGCGCCACCCACCGGTGAGCTCCGCGGTGGCCAGCGCTGCTGACAGCAAGCAGACGCGACCGCTTACGATGAGTCGACCTGGGCGTGCCCTCTCAGCGGTGGGAGCGAGCTTGTCCGTGCCAGGGGGGACGGTGTCGGGCGATCTGCCGTTCCTGCTGGCCACCGTGCTCGGTGGGAGCGAGCTTGTCCCTGCCAGGGGGACGGTGTCGGGCGATCTGCCGTTCCTGCTGGCCACCGTGCTCGGTGGGAGCGAGCTTGTCCGTGCCAGGGGGGACGGTGTCAGGTGATCTGCCGTTCCTGCTGGCCACCGTGCTCGGTGGGAGCGAGCTTGTCCGTGCCAGGGGGGACGGTGTCAGGTGATCTGCCGTTCCTGCTGGCCACCGTGCTCGGTGGGAGCGAGCTTGTCCGTGCCAGGGGGGACGGTGTCGGGTGATCTGCCGTTCCTGCTGGCCACCGGGCTTCAACTGCTATGAGCATGTACACGTGTGTTTTGTTGGCCATCTCTACCGACACCTGATTTCCATGACAAAGCATCCACGGCCCTCGTTCGTCTGGAGGGTGATAACGGTGATAAGGCCTCCCCCTGGCGGTCGGCAGTGTGACATGTACGAGGCTCCACTCACGTGCATGACGTTCATCAAGGAGCAGAAGAAGCTGGCCGTAGGCATGGCTTCCGACCAGGGAAAGGTGCCTATCTTCAAGTGGGGACACTTTGGAGAGCACGTAAGTGTGCCGTATAGGCGTACAATGCGCTAGAGAATCGTGCAGCCACCTGTCGTAAATCTGAACAATCGGTACTACTATTTCTGCGCGACCCATTGTTTCACAGGACGCTTAGTTTGCGCCTTCATTGCCGATCATAAACATGTCCAACTGGCATTCTTTACTGATTTTATGAATGCTTTGGCATTTGGACGCGTTATAATGCCTCGCTGTTTCGCGCTCCGATGGCGCGATGAGTCCTTAGTCGGTAGTTTCTTTGCGCCTCACGTTGTTCACGTGCACCTGTGCAAAGCGGCCGTCGTCCTGAGGTCGGTTTGGTAAGGTTATCAAACCGACCCCACGACGACGGCTGCCTTGCGTGAGTGCTCGCGCTTGCTCCCCCCCCCCCCCCTCTTCTCGGCTGGGTTATAAATCTCAGTAATTTCATACTCCATGCTGAGTGTTTGTTCAGTGTGCTAATACGGTGATTTGTTGCTGCAGTGTTACCGACAGTCGTCGCCAGACTGACTCTGGTCCGCGTATTCCCAGGTGAATGTGTTCAAAGGACACCCGTCGTCGATCAACGCTGTGGTGGCTGCCACCGACTCGCTGTTGGTGATGGCCTATGACGACGGCCAGATTCGGTGAGTGGAACGGCGGGGCTTCGGCCGCGAGCGCGCGGTGGTCCCCTGTGGTCCGGTGATGGCATGGTGTCAGGTCATGTTAGACGTCTTCTCTCACCTATTGGCCTCGTCTTTTTCCGCCTGCTGTTCCCCGCCGCCCTGTCATGTTGCGGCGTCAACGGCGCACCGCTCTCCCGCCGCCAGGGCGTGCAACATCCTGCCGTACAAGTACTTCGGCGGCGTAGTGGG
>NW_023596765.1:7500-23496 GCF_011947565.3 Pollicipes pollicipes | reverse complement strand
TCCGCGACTGTTGACGCACTTCGTTTTTTGCAACGCCCGTAGGCGAACTATCATATTCCGTGACGTTGGAAGGACATGCTCCTGCTGTGGGGCGGAGCTCTTGTGCATTGTTGGGTGACGCTACCGTCCTTGCTCTTTATGAGTTTACTAGGTTCGAGTATGTTGTGGTGGGTTATCGTTTGTTTTGTTTTTTTTTAAATCACGATCCTGTGACGTGTGTCGTTTGATGGCGCATAGCTACCTAAACATGAATATAGCTGATGAAAATACAACAACCCAGGTTTTCTCAATATTTCAGGAGCAGTTGGCATCTTAAAATTGACGCAAAACATGCGAACCATTGGAGTCCCCCGCAGACCACATATTGCACCTCAGTACTCATAGAAGAACGGTAACCACCTACGTCTGATGCGGCACGGCGTCTGCTGAAAACACTGATGATAAACACATTTATTGTGGATAGGGGGTTTGGGCTTAACACTTTGAACACATCAAGACGTGTGTAAAATGTTAACTCCGCAAATCCAGGATTTTTGTGGTCACGGTTAATCATTTCTTTCTTTGAAGTATGACAAAGAATAGTATGCCCGTAGTGCAAAAGTGTGTCTATCAGTAATATTCGGCTTTCTCCCATGGTGGGAGCACATAATACTGTTCTTCTCTTCAGAGCCATTACACATGCCTTATAACATGTCTGGGACCACTGCCGATGCAAATTCTTCGGCGTAAACAGATTGCAGGGGGGGGGGGGGGGGAAAAGTTGCAATACTACACCAGCCCTTGTATATGTAATCGTTGTCTTTTTCCTTCAAAGCTCACCTGCACGCAATGAAACCCATGTAGGAACCTACAACGTCCCCGCACTCTGTGTGCGTACCCGATCTCTGGTTATGCGCGATGACGTGATAGAACACCAGAAACTTTTGCGAGTTGTAAGTTGACACTGATCATGAGGAAAAACACATGCTGAGCTAATTTACCTACACTTGATTCGAAGCTTCCCAAGAGCCCCGCATTGGCGGAATGCATCAATCACCGGTTTTTCACAGTAAGCTTCCGTAGCTCAATTTTCATCTGCGAATGCAATGTCTCTCGCATTAGGCATTAGACCGAAAGAGAACTTGTCCGTGCCAGGTGTGCCGTCACTAGCACAGTGCACGTGGCCGGCGTGGAATAGCCTTCAACAGCATGCCACTCTCTCTCTACTCCCGGTACCCTCTCTCCCGCATATTCACGTACCGGTGGCCGACCATGCCGAAGCAACGTTACATAATGGAGCAGCGGCTAGCAGGGCGGTGTATCCGAATTTGCGATGGGGAGGCAAAAACCTTACGAATGGCCCCCAAAACTGATTGGTCACTATATTTCAGTACATGAGCTCAGCCTGAACCAGGGCAATGAAGGGGCAGAGGGCTGACAAAGGGGGCCCTGATAGTAAAACCCAACAAACCAAAATCACATTATTAGATTAATTTTCTTAAAAACCTGGTTTTACATTTTTCTTGCCTTCTGCAACTGGAATGGGGGCCAGAAGCTACCGCGAGATCATTTCTGCCTGCGTTCTATAGCCAATCAACTATATAAATCCTGTTTAAACGACTGGACGAAATAAATCGCCGGCACTTTCCGTTTTCCAATGGTCCAGTGAACTTCTCCTAAACCGATAAAACCAAGAGGCTTTGTCAGAACCTTGCCTGGGTTGCACAGAGATGTAGAGATGTTAAGAAGCCCGCGAACGTATCGAAATGGATGAGCCATTTGTAATAGCATGGCCAAACCACTTTTGTTTGGAAATGTTCAATATTCAGTCAGAATTGATCAGTGATACAAATTATGCAACGCAGTTTTTAGCATACGCGCTCGCAACTCTAAGCAAAACCCTCGACGCCACGCGTTGCAGTCTCCGTAAGACGCGCAGCGTTCCCCGCTGCTGATACTAATCCATGGTCATTGGGTGGACGAAAATAATGACACATTTGACAGGAGTATCTTTGAATGCCTCAGGACTTCAAACCGTTCATATAGAAGGAAGCTGAATGTATATTCCACCTGTTGCGATTTTTATAGATGAATTTAACGGATTGGTCTTTGCAGCACCACGAAGTGGCGCTGGAATCTGGTGGTAGAACTGGAGGATCAAAAGGAGAATCTCATTTTTGGTGTTGCTGTAGCTGTCAATCTGTCCAGATAGCAAACTCAAAATTGTAAAGAAGACACACCCAGTCCAACATTCCAACGGTACTAACTAATTTTCTAAGACATTCGGAAGTATGATTGCACGCTCTTCGGTTTTGCCGAAGCTGCAACCCAAGTCATCGCTGTTCTTGCTCCCGAGATTACGGGTGCCTAGGCTTAAATCGTTTGATACGTTGTTTTACTAGTCGATTCCGGAAAAGATTAAACGTTCTCAGGCAAACATAGGATGGCCTTGTTCGTAACTGATTTCGGCCGACCCTTCAACATTGTGGAAACCCCATATTTCCTTCTGGGAACGGAAAGAAATAAGCGTTTTCGTGGCATTTCTTTCCAGGCCCCTTGAAAAGAACACTAAGGGACACATTATTGTTCTCGGTCAAGCGCTGAAGGGCTATTTCGTGCCACCGCGGGGTGTCGTCCGGTAGCCATCTTGACGGCTGTACAAAGTTATTTGTTTTTTATTCTGTCTATTGGGGACATAGCATTGCACAGACGAAAGCCCAATGACGGAAGCTGTCAAGCTTTAAAAACAATAAATACGCGATACGCGCACAAACAAAAGACCTAACCAAACACACCCATGCATACACATTAAACCCAGTCGCACATACACCTCACACTCTCAGTCACAACGGTCGCCAGGAGGATGTTCCACGTGCGCTGGCGAAGCTAAACAGATCAGATCGGAGTAATTTTATTGGATGGAACAAGCCAGTTGAGAGGGAACGCTGCAAAAAAAAGATTGCAGACAACGGGTAGTTATGCGACAAATCCATTTTTAACAGTGTTGACCCTTGCAAATGGCTTGTGGAAAAGGCCGGTATGCCGAGAACGCCGGACGGGTGTAGCCAGACCGAACAGCGATGCCAGGTGAGCGCAGCAAAGCCTGTGATGATATACGCTGTATAAAAACAAGATGTAAGACTAAGTAAAGCCTGCCTTCATAGATGCCGTTTTGAAGCAACCGAAAAGACGCTCACGATTCAGTGGAGGACACCAGGACTGGGTACTCGAACCCAACCACATCAGAAACCGGTGTTATGGTCTTTCGAACCGGGCGCGATGGGAAACGGCAGTACCGCTCCTAATAACGCTACCGTACTCTATCAATGATCTCACATGAACATTAAAGGCACAAAGCAAAGCGTTTTTTGGACCATTCACGGAGGCGTTCCAAATCCGTCTGAAGCGTCAGACAATCTGCTGCTTTGTCGATCCGGCGATACATTTTCACATCATGAGCATACACAAGGCACTCACTCAATTTGATAAAAAAAACACAGCCAGAAAAGCAGGCGGACATCAACGGTCGTAGGATGCTCCATTCCGGGACACCAGATCGCGCTGGTCAGGTCAGACAGCTTGCTGTTCAGCACCACGCGTTGTGAACGATTGCTCGAGTACAACTCCAGCCAGCTGTACGCGAGGCCAGTGATGCAAAAGGAATAGCGAAGCTTGTGTGGCAGAGCAAGGTGGTCAACGATGATGAATGCTGAAGACTAATCGGTGTAAATTGTATTTGTTTGTTTACCGTTTGAAATATATGTCTAGCAGTGTTCAAGAGAACCTGAAAGAAAAACCTGATGCAGCAGCGCTTTGGAAGGATTCTGTACTGGGATGAGGGAAGGGCGGGCAGAAAAACCTGCAGAGGCTTGGGCTCACAATTTTCTCCAATGTTTTTGAGCAGATGGGAAGCGAAGACCCAGGCCCGTTTCCTGAGACCATCCACAGTTTTGCAGAATTGACTAGTGGAAGAAATTACATACAAGAGTTTTGAGCCTGAGCCCTCGCAATCTAGCGGCAAGGGCAGCTACGGCCCGGATTGCAGTTCCCGTAAAGTCAAACGGCGTTGGCCGCTGCAGAAAGCCCCAGGCTGCGGGCGCCAGGCGCGCGTGGACGACTGTCGTGAAAGAATGCTTCGGAAGCTCCGTCAGGATGAATTTGTGCCGTCCGGATATGAGCTGGGACGTCAATTTTGCGTTTATTATTTCAGGGTTGTCCTTTGAACAGGTTAATATTTACAGCAACTTGACAAACAGAGATTTTACCTTTACTTTTTCCGTTCACGATACTCCAGCACCTGAATGCTGTTCCCTTTCGATTACCGATCTAAAATCGCATAGGTGAAATACCCGCATGGATTGCCTTCCTAATCGTACAAACTGATGTCATTTGGCATTCCAAGGTACTTATTTCCGACGCGCCGTCATTTTCGTTCGCCACTGGCCGCCGCCGGACACTAGCCGCTGAGACGACTCTGTGCAGCCTATGGAGGCCGCGATGGCGGCGTCGGGTTTGGTTTCCAATGCATAAGATTCATCACAAATCGATTATGGCGAAAGGTGAAATATTCCCACCCGAACATTGGCTGTGCGCCTTAATACAATTTTTGGGCCTCGTGACCAAATCTGTGAGTATGCGCTTGTGCTCCGAAGCATTGGCTTGCACTGCCTGACGCCATATCCCGCTAACGCCATCGCACCGGGCCTCGGCGCTTGCACACCGGACAAAGGGACGTCGATTTGGGCCTTACATGCTAATTCATTCGGGCCGAGTGTTCAAACTACTGGATATACGACAGCGCGCGCGTTCGACAGCACGCAGTTGGTACAGTGGAACAAGGCACGTGTCACGCGAGCCCCCTGCGACGATTTTAATGGCGCGGGCCGGACTGCCAGGCCTGCCAAAGGAGTTTAATGGAAGCCATTCTCCCCGCCAGGGTAATGTGTTCAAATATCAGATGGCGGTTGTGTGGTCCTCAGCGCCTACGCTTCCCGGAGCCGAAACGCGTCTTACCATTCCCATGTGTGTGGCGTTTCTTCATGCACTTGAGAAGTATCATTGCTATGCGTCCTACGTAGCTCAGAAAGATTGCGAACCCCGAGACAGCTCTGCAGGTCAAGGCTCCGCATGCACACCACACGCCGCTAGTTAATGAGGTCATGTCGGCGCAACATAGCATAAGCAATTTCGACAGCATTTTACAACATGCTGACAAGTGAATTCGACACAGGCAATAGGTATTTGTGAATTCACTGGAACGGGGAACTATATGCGCACGCTGCAAAAAAAAAGAACAGTGATCGCTTTTCGGATGTCCGCTTACATGTAATGTGCGTTACAAAATTGAGAGCCGACACGCCGATAATCAAAGTTCCACGCATATTGCGCGTGATCGCTGATGGCATGTCTCGGAGTTGTCTCTGAGGCGTGGCGGTATCTCCGACAGCGCACCGGCCCGCTATGCTGGGCCAGTGCTCAGCCAGCGAGCCCCCGGCGCTGTGGCTGCGGCTGCTGGGCCCCGACGACGGGCGCTCAGAGCGGACGTTGGACGGCGCCAGTCTAAAGAGCTGACTCACGAGCAGGCCCCGGGGCCGTCGGCGCC
The DNA here is from genome assembly GCF_011947565.3 of Pollicipes pollicipes. Classification (NCBI taxonomy): domain Eukaryota; kingdom Metazoa; phylum Arthropoda; class Thecostraca; order Pollicipedomorpha; family Pollicipedidae; genus Pollicipes; species Pollicipes pollicipes. Next base: position 17,915 of record NW_023596765.1, on the reverse strand, counting down.
GCGCCCAGCACGGCACCGTGAGTCTTTGAGTGCTGTGGTTTTACCTCGTCCAGTGCACTACCATGATGCAGACGCTTGGGATGGTCCACATGATGCGGCGCTGTGCTGTCGAGTATTCATCCTCCTCACAAATGTAACGGGACAAACGGGACAGCGAAGCTTGACATCCCCGTCAGCGGCTAGCCCGACCGTTGGTGCCAGGGGAGAGCATGTTGCAACCTCAGCTGGCAACGGGCTGAAGCGGGCTTACTTGTTTGACGCATGTGCTTGTCGTGTTCACAAGAACGTTTTCATCCTGTCGCGACCGGGCTTGTGTTTGATATGAGTGAAACTTAGAAGCAAAGAGGTGTCTTAAAACCGCACAAATCAGGCTTGACCTTAATCACCGGGCTTGCAGTGCGATTACTGCCGTCTGTTGTGGCGCGGTACCGCTGGGCTGAGGTCAAAGCCAACATGTGTATACCATAACCGGATGTAGTCATCAGTATATACCATAGCCATAGGTCATGCCCATGTGTAGCCACTTCGTTCGTTATCTGTGCACACCGAAGGGAGGATGCGGTAGAAATACACCATTGGAAAGCCCTAGCGTGCCAGCACAGTCTTGCGCGAGAACGCCGGTGAGGTCGCCACCGTGAACTGCTGACATCGAGAACACAATAGAAAGCGAACAAGTGGGAGCTGTGCAACGGCAGCGGCTTGTCAAACACAGCGTCGAACCTTGCGTGGGTTTGGTCGAACGCTGGTCACAATAGGAAGAGCTCAGGACAATAAGATCGTTAGAGCTTTGTGGTCCGCAAAGCACCGCCTCCAACCAAATAAGACTGGTTTGCCGCACAGATGTACAGCGTGTCTTCATGACTTTTCTACGCTTGCATTACATGTGTTGATTGCCGATCCCCTGCGTGTTACATTCATCGCTGCTCCAGCTTTGCGGAATGCTTTCAAAAGATTAGCATTCGCGCTTCTCTCCCCCACAAATGCGAAAGCATCACCCTACTTAAAATCGTAACGTTCCCCTTCTAGCACGTGCTGTGGCCGATACCGTTAGTGGACGGGCGTGAATGCATGTTGTGGATCATTACAGCGGCCGAACCAGTCGGATGTGTAAATTCCCGAGAATCTGTTTTGCAGACTGAGCTGTGCGTCTTGCTAGACACGTTCAGCGATAGGTCTGCGCTCGAAAACTAGTAAATTAAACATGTTTATACAATTTGCAACCTGTTCGCATTCGCATTCATATATGGATGCCTTGAAAACGGGGGAACTCCTCAGTAATGGATCGAATCTAAATACTTAAATGGCAACGTGTTCGTCGTTACATCAGGTACATGTATCTTTAGCTACATGTTGTAAAAATGTCGTGGCATAGCCTCCAGACATTTACGAAGTTCTCGGATCACCACATGGATGCACGGCACTGTACTTGAGAGTAGACAGATGATCTCAACCTCTAATGTACTTAACTATGTGTCGTTGAAGCGTTGTAAGTTAATAAATGAGCAAAGATCAGAAAAGAATAGTTAAGGCAACGATTTTCCGGCGTTCGCCATCATCGGGTGGGTTAGAGCGGGGAAAAAAATTTAAAAAAACGGGAAAAGGAGATAACACATGTTCCAAGCCCAGTCACTGCCGGCGCGGGACTCTGAGTCGTCGAAGGTCTTGTCCCCAAGAACTCTTCTGTTCTTCGCTCACCTGCCAGCATACAAACGTTGAACAGCAGATAGGTCACTGCCATTAGGACTTAACGTCATCTATCTACTGAAGGCAAATCCAACGTAAAAATCGCGGATGTACTCTACTCCGTCAGTATAACATCGGACAGAACTGCGAAAACAACCAACCGCCCTTGCAATGACATCAGACGCATGCTACTTTTGGCCACTCGTCATCTAAACGTCACCGGATAGCCTCCAGCAAACGGGCCGAAATTAGCAGTAATCGCGAAAACTCCGTTAATAACGCATCCAATTCTCGACAGCGACGACAGTCGCCATGACCTCAGCTGTAGATTTGGCAAGATTTGGCAACTGGACCTCTAGGCTCTAAAGGTCCTCGTATAACATCGAGGAAATTAGGGACTAACATGTTGTCAGGCGTTACTCCATTTATAATGCACTAAATGTAAATCTTAAGACTTGCATGCGTTCGTCATGACGTGAGGCTTTTTTATTGCGCTATTTGCAATCGGGCATTTAAAGGTTACCATACAGCCTACAGGCAGTTAGGGGTCAAAACGCGGCCACACACCGCGCGGAAAGTAATGTATGGGATGCAAAATTGGATTCCATCGCGTGCTTGCCACAGCCTCAGTTAATTGCACTTTTGACACCTAATTCTAGAGGTCATCGTTTATTTTCCACGTACTTAAAGGGAGAGCGCGGTCACGCATTACTCCGTCAATAACGCAGGCAATCGACATTAAACGTACTTACCTGCTTGAAATCGTCTTATAATGCTTACTGTTACAGCATGAACCTCTAAAGGGTCACCGCTCGGCCCCCGGCATCGGGGGGCACAAAGGCATTGCTCCGCAAGCTAGCTGACCGCCAATGTCCCAGAGGTTCACCGTGACTTTTAAAGGCGATATTGCCGGTGAATGCGCTTACCTGAGGTGATTTGAGCACGTGCTCTTTCTGAATTTGGATTCGATGCATAAGTGACGGAATTATGCGTGATGACGTTTTCACCGCGCAACATCTGCAGGCTGTACTCTAAGGTGTCATGGTACAATTTTTTAGAATACGGGGAGCCGGTGATTACTAAAGTGCGCAATGACGAAAACGATGAGACAGTAAAGTAGTCTTTTCCTCGCAAATAAATGAACAGTTCAGCCTCCGCTAGCTGATTAATATTTTACTATTCCTTACACACCAGCGATGGTGCTGCCACCGTGCAACAAGAAGGAAATCTACCTGAAGCTGTGATAACGGTAATTTTCGCGCATTGCGCTATGCTGCAAGATGAAATCCGCAAGCATAATCTATAAATATCTTGTTTATTTTCGTTCAATGGTGCATTGCGTTGAATAGAAGATGACAACCAAAAACAGTACGCAATGGTGTCCATTTACATGATTGGGAACTTAGAGGATCTCTAAGTCGCTTCTTCTTCCATGCGTCACCAAAGCTGTAACCTAAATCTTTAGAATAGTTGGGGGGCGAGGGGGGGGGGGTGGCGGGGGCCCCTCAAGTAAACAAAATGACAGCCATGACACCAAGCGCTCGTACAATGCTGCATCACACCAAACATGATAGTTTCGTAACAAAACTTGCGTTTTACACGCCACGAAATCTCCTCGGTATGTTAAGATCCAGGCGCCTTCACTATTGGGAACACGTTCGAGGACCGGACGAAGATCACGCCGTGCCGTTGGCATCCTGCGTAAATTGCGTGGAGTAGCTGTAAATAAGGGTAAGGTTCGGCAATCCTAACGGTTCAGATTCACTCCCAATTTTCGATAGCCGCTGATCGGACTAGAGTCGTTCCGCTTTGATTCGGATCCGGAATAGATCTCACTTAACTAAAATTAAGCATGTTTGGGGTGTGTCTTAGCGCACGCGCTCCTGTTTGGAGCCCCTCTCCGTGCATGTCTTTCAGACAGGACATTTCGGGCCTTCATTGATAGTCCCTGGGTTCCCGTTCCATTGTGGGTGACCTCTCCGTACGCCGGCCCGTGATGTCTTTCAGACAGGACATTTCGGGCCCTTATTGATAGTCGCTGAGCTCCCGTCCCCGTGGCGGGTGAAAGGTCAGCTTCAATAGTGATGAGCTGATGTGATATCGGGTCATACAAGCTGATATGACGTAGGGCATGCGTCAACTTGAAACACGACATGGAGAACGTGCACGAGACGAGGTGGTCGTACGGCCCTGTCCCATAATTTATAAACGAAGAGTGCCAGAAATATGATTTAAATACTGAAAGGTAGAGACACTTCTCAGTCAGCTCACACACCGTATAGAAGGGGCGACTTCAGTCATGTGACGGATGCGACTACATGCACTGATGCCTTCCCTCTGCGGTCCCAGTCAAATGATACCGCAAGCCGCAGCCACGATGTACGACGGGCCGGATCTCGAGCATTTCGATCCCTCTTCAATTGCACATTTACAGCATCTAGACCTTGGTATTGCATACAAGACAACCCTGGGATTAGATGAGATATGCATACACATGTTTTTCCCTTTTTCGTTTGGACCATGTGTTTTCGTTGGCTATAAATTGATTCCATTCTACATACATTTTCATTAGTTTAAAGGAAATATATTGAAACGTCTAAGCGGCCCCACATTGCTGTTCTTACGAGTGCCGCATCTTATGCTCATTTGTACTGGTTTAGAAATCTATACTAGCATTGCCTAAGTAGCTCTTGCCCATTGGCATGGATATCAATACTGGTCCTCGTTACCTTTCTAGTTGATCGCTTGCTCCACTTTTCGATCTCTACGACCTATCTAAAGTTCGCAAGGCGTCAAAAGCATGCGATTCACACGAAAACAAAAACAAGGGGCATACACACCCTGTATGGTCTCAGGAAGTCCCTTACACATTGCATGGGTTTGAAATGTCACAAATGCACAGGGCGCTCAAACATTGGTGGAAATGATGCTTTGTGGTGGGGATGATACTTTGTGGTAAACGTGCCCGTTTTATAAGTTTCCGTCACTTTATCTTGTCCCTTGAAATGGCCGCGATTTACGTCGTTTGAGCTCGTGCGCAGCTTGCATTTTTTAAATGCGTTTGAGCGAAGTATATAAGTGGAAACTAGGCTCATGAACAAAATAATTACATTCTGTTCATGAGGAGCTTTAAGAGGGTGGAAATCTCCCACTCAAAGATAAAATACTGGCGGGTTAATTGTTTTTTTTGGATCAACAGCAATGCAATGTCTTAACCAATCAAAATTCACGGGTTCAAGTCTGTACCTTCCAATTCTCACCAAACTTTCTCATGCGGCCCACATCGAATCTGGTGGACTGGATCGATTAAGCCGCCCTGTGTTGTTTATCCCACAAACTGGCGTTTTCAACAGTGTTGGTAGTCATATGCGCAGGTATTTCACGTCGTCAGGCGCGACGCCAACATTTCAGTATCGACGGCCACAGCACACGAGCCCGAAGGTGCGGGCCCGAGAGGATCTGATGCGCTGGTAGTTGGTGTATTCGCATCTCTTCAGCAGTCGACTGTAAACGTGGTGAAGGCACACACAGACACCTATGGTTATGGCGGCAGGTCGTGCCGCGCCGTAATACACTCCGTCCTCGAGCTCACCTCCGGGGGCGACCAGCCGCCCCGCCCGCAACATCCTCAGCCTGTTCAGTCTGCCGATCGGAGGCGAGCCGCCACAGGCTGCGTCTGAGGTAACGTAATATCATGCGTTCCCGAGCAGCGGATGTCCAGACCGGCCGTCAACCACTCCACCGACACTGGTCAGCAGCACACACGCATTTCACAGCGCCGAGCCACAGACGAGGCCAACAACACAACGGTCGAGGTCGGAGTCACACTGACGGCCTCCTCACGCACACGCCGTGTCCAGGACAGAATAGCAGTTGTGAATATGACGCCTCTACGCGTGCAAAATAAATACCCCAGATGGATCTGGATGCGGGCTACGCCATCGCTACCTCCGCACTGCAGGGACAGACCACAACCCACCAGTCATTGCACTGACGAATCCTTCGCGTTACTTCAGTCCTGAGCTGCTTGTCAGTCGTGGCTGAAGCATCACGGCAGGGAATGTTACATACGATACGACCCCAGCAACGCGGCGCGGCCGACCACGGGTGCAGCACGCACGAAGGTCTGGCGACGAGCCGTCGACGCCGGCGCAGCGAGCTGCCCGGCGGCGAGATCTCCAGACCAGGGCCGGGGTGACCGCTGCTGGAGCGAGTCCCGGCACCGCTCTCCAGTCCCAGGCCGCCGCGCACCCGGCGCACCAGTCCTCGCTGCCGACACACGCTGAATGATTTGGTTCTGCTCAGTCCAGAACGTTGCGGGTGCCACCTCAGAACACCGCACAGAAGCAGAAGACTTGCTAATCCGGGTGCGGCGCATTGCAAGTCCCGTCTAATCACTGCCCCGAATTCTGGTAGTTCCTGAGATTTGCTCCACTGAACGATCAAGCTCCTCAGAGAACATCTCGCCTTCGTGTTACAAGGCTCGCTGTACCGCCCATTCTTCCGCCGCAAATCGCGCCAGAGCACCTGGACAGCTATCGAACATCTGGACGACGCAACACGCCGCTTTAGTCTAGTCATCGCCACGACACTCATGGTCGAGGGCAGCCACACCTACACGCATACCAACACGCACACCCGTCTTGTAACCAGAAGTTAGCTGTAGACCTGAAAATCACCTCAGAATGTGTGCGAACCTTCACACTCACATTCGCTGTTGACCTCAGCTCCTCCACGCCGGGAGAGACCTCACTTCATTATCCAGCAGCAAGTCACAGGCCTTCACCATTCCAAACATAAGGCACCATCCCAGGCCAAAGAATGCACTTGAAAAGAACGCCACCGTCACCAAATCACTGCCATGACCGCGTGAGGACGTGGCGGGCGCCCGCTGGCAGAGCTCGCTCGAAACCGCCCGCCCATCGGTGAGGACAGCGGCCGCTGCTGTGGAGTGCGCGGCCGTCCAGCCAGGTCGGGCCGGGTCGGGCCGAGCGGGGCGGGGGCGGGAGGCGCTCCCGCAGCTGCCGCCGCCGGCTCTACACCTCGGTGTAGAAACTCGGGCCGCTCGATGCCGATCAGGCGGAACACCAGAGGCGCCGTGTAGATGATGTCGAACCCGACCGCCGCGTACGTCATGAACTTGTAGCTCAGCTCGACGATGACGAACTGGCGCTGGCTGACGTTGGCGCGGCGCAGCGTCACGTCCTGCTGGTTGAGCCGCAGCAAGGCGCACACCGTGGCGTACGACAGGCTCTTGAAGATGGCGCGCGTGGCCAGCACCGAGCTGAGCCCGATCGAGCTGCGCGCCAGCACCTCGCCCCACATCTCGTACGTCGGCCAAATGATCTCGTAGGGCGGCGACGAGGGTGGCCGCGCTGATCAGGTTCTTGCTGTAGTTCATCCAGGCGCCGCTGTAGATCCCCAGTACGACGGCGCAGATGATGACCGTGTCGCCTCTGCCAGGCGGCCGTGGCGTCACGGTCCGGCGGCATCGCGGACGGGCCACAAGGGGAGTGCAGACAACAGGGACCGCACGGAACAGTAGGCGGGAGGTGTCCAAAACCGGCCGCGATCATGCAACGTCTTCAGGATTTCCGGGGGTCTCGGAATCCTTTATCTCATGAAAATTCCCATAGCCTTAGTTTCTAAGGAATGAAGGCAAACCTTCTACTGCAAAAAGGCATTGCGATGCGAATCGCCGCGAGGTCTCATTTTACATGAAGTGCCGTGAGCTATACTAGCGTGCCCAGCAGCTGGCACACGTGACGCACGTAGCGACGTGGACGTGGCGCGCGCACTCTTACCTGGCAGGAGTCCACGTGTTGCCGGCCGGGTACAGGAGCACGGACAGCGCGATGAACACGCTGAGCGTGATGGGCGAGTACGAGTTGGTCACCAGATACTCGTCGACGGCGTCGATGTAAGGCAAGATGAGACCGCAAAGGATGAGCACGCCGAACAGCAGGCCAGCCACCACGTCCTGCCGGGCAGAAGGCGCACGTCACACACGCCCCGCCGGTCAGACGGGCAGGACCGGCACAGCTAACCCGGCGTGGACCGACGCGGAAGGCACGGAGCGAAACACGCGGGAACGAAACAGATAGGTGCAGGTTAGGTTAGGCTAGTTGGACCCAGCGGGGCCGTCGATGGAGACGGTCACTTTACACCGACGGACCACACAGTCGGGCATACACCGGGCCGACGTCGGGGGCGCCAGTGAGGGCGTCACAGACGCCACCGACAGAGGCAGGGACTGCCTAGAACCAGACAGGGCCGACACAGGCAGGGACTGCCTAGAACCAGACAGGGCCGACACAGGCAGGGACTGCCTAGAACCAGACAGGGCCGACACAGGCAGGGACTGCCAAGAACCAGACAGGGCCGACACAGGCAGGGACTGCCTAGAACCAGACAGGGCCGACACAGGCAGGGACTGCCTAGAACCAGACAGGGCCGACACAGGCAGGGACTGCCTAGAACCAGACAGGGCCGACACAGGCAGGGACTGCCTAGAACCAGACAGGGCCGACACAGGCAGGGACTGCCTAGAACCAGACAGGGCCGACACAGGCAGGGACTGCCAAGAACCAGACAGGGCCGACACAGGCAGGGACTGCCTAGAACCAGACAGGGCCGGCACAGGCAGGGACTGCCTAGAACCAGACAGGGCCGACACAGGCAGGGACTGCCTAGAACCAGACAGGGCCGACACAGAGCGAGGCGTGCGGACAGACACTGCCAGTCCAAACAGGTACGGAAAGAGGCAAACAGACGGAATCCCCCTGTTTTCGCACCAAGCACGACCATATAATCAATATTGTTGCGTAAGCTCGGGTGGCTTTCAGTCACAAATACACTTATGTCGCGGCCTCACACTTCTTATGGCCGGGCGACATGAGAATCAAAGTCGATCTACCTCATTACCAGATATGACGCTCATCACCGACACCTTAGCACATGCTGATTGGCTTGTGGCTCCCAGATACGACCGAAGTCTGGAAGGCGAAGGCTTCAGCACTTTATCGGGACTGCATTCAATGGCCTGCCCCCATCGAAAATTGTCTTGTGTGTGTGTGCCATTGGGGCTTTTTACGACGCACTCAGCCGCTGAGGATATACAACATCGCCTGCCTCTCCCCCTTGCAGGAAGGGCAGACACCGCGGGGAAACGAACCCCGTACCTCTGGTTTCCCAGGCGCGCAGTGGTTAACGTAGACGCGCTAACCACTACACTACCGGCGCCACTGTCTTAAAGTGACCGACACGCTTCAAATACATGAATAAGTGACCCAATAGAGTACCAATAAACAAATGAGTGAATAGAGTCTCTGCATCGTCACGATCCACACAAACTAGAACGGCTCGGGTAGGGTTGGAGCAGTTCGATATCTGTCTGCTTGCTGAGATCGTCTCACAGATTTGCTGGCGCAGAACATATGTGCAAAACTTTAAGTAATAGGGGAGAGTTTGTTCTGCTTTTCTGACAGATTCTGCCCCATGACAAGAGCTGACGATCACGGCAATATTATATTGCAGCTTGTCTCGAAACCATCTAGATGGCACGTCATCATGAAAGCATGCGCTCGATTCAGCTAAGCTTTTCCCCGAAATTATGTTTAGTGTAAACTGCATACCATACATGCGAGTTACTACAGCTTACAACTCCGCATACCGCGATCATGTGCAGGAAGAACAGATTTACATAAATTATTGCCACTGACGAACTAACTTGCCACGTGTCAGTGCATGCGCCCAGCAAGGTTACCTCGACGCTGCAGCATTACATCCGAGTCGAGTCGAGACATCATACTGTAATGAGTCAACATTACATCCGAGTCGAGCGCATCGGAGCCGTGCCGGCCGGTCTGCGCGGGCAAGGTGTAGCGGCGCGCTGCGGCCGACCCAGCCGCACGCGGCGGCCCGGCTCCGCGGCACGCAGCGCGCGGCGCGGCCCTCGCCGCCTTTTCCAGTCACGCGGGCACCACGTGTTCGTCGGCCGCCGGCCGGACCGGTTCGGCGCGCCCGTGCAGGTCGGGCATGCACATAACCGCGTCTCATCACGGATGTGCAAGCGGGCCTCGTGAGTCACGGACGGGTAACCTTACGTCGGACTGGTAACTGGGAGGCCTGGCAACGCTTGGAACACCCGCCGGACGCGGTGCCGCACCCCGCCACCAGTCACGGCGGCCAGGCACCACGGCAAGCACCGGTCACGGCGGCCAGGCACCACGGCAAGCACCGGTCACGGCGGCCAGGCACCACGGCAAGCACCGGTCACGGCGGCCAGGCACCACGGCAAGCACCGGTCACGGCGGCGGCACGCGAGGCCACCTGGGGCGGCCCACGTCTGCGCGCCAGCGCGCACAAAAGCACACCGCATTTGCATAATCCTGCTCATAACACGTGCAACGCATCCGTACCCTGCGAGCGGACGCCGGCGTTACACAGATGCGACCTGTCCGCGCGGTGTTCTGGCAGCGGGGTTCAAGGTCTGTGTGTCGGGCACACCGTGCAGACCCATGACCCGCCACCGTATGTTTTGCCAACACAACCGCCGGCCTTTGAGGCCGAGACGCACGGGATCATACGTGTTAAGTCCATCGGCGGTGCCCGCTTTTCCTGCCAGGGTGAGAGGCAGGCGACACCATACACGCTCAGCAGTTGAGTGCATTGTAAAGTCACAATAGTGATGATGATCATGCTTAAGTTCAGTAAATTCCTCCCGTGACAAA
>NW_023596765.1:0-2500 GCF_011947565.3 Pollicipes pollicipes | reverse complement strand
TTATATCCTTCAAAGCTTGGCCTGGAAAATCATGGTTTATAACACTTTCCAACATAAAAGATATAGGACAGGGGTCAATCATGGCACAACCTATCCATCAGCTGGAAAAAGGAATACAATAACACATTTCCCCATATTAGGTACATGTGTGGAATATTAAAAATGGATTCATATATAAAAATCATGTAGATCAAACCATTTACATTTTGTTGTGTTAGACAACACATTTACAGCCAAGCTATCATCTAGACAGTGCATGAACCTCTCAGAATCCAGGACTTACACCTAGGGTCTACATATATCTGAGCATAGTATATGTACAACCTACTGTCAAAGGTCTACAAGTCACTGTCAACATGTGCTTATTTGTATCTCTCAGTATGTGCAGAGGTGCCAATGACAACAATATATCCTGAGGTCCAAGATTCAGACCTAATCACTGATTGATCATATGAGGTTCAGGATCCCCACATGGGATCAATGTTTGGTATAATGTAACAGCAGAATCAACTGTAGAATGAAGCTAATGGATAGGCCAACTTACCAAGATACATGATGCCTAGCCAGACAAGAACAGCTCTTCTCCCAACTGCCCCATCAATGTTCCAGAACCACAATGGGAAAAATGTGGCATAAAACAGCTCATCTCCTAGGGCACTCCCAAACAAGAAAAGGGAATGCCACAAAGGTTTTGTGATAATGAAGTTCTTCACTTCAACATCAGAATCTGTGTATTCTCCATCTGCTACCATGGACTTGAAGAAGAAGTTTTTTATTCTTGACCTTGCTTGTGATCCAGCAGAATCAGATCCAGAAGTATCATCTTCACTTGCAGGACTCTGAGATCTTTGCTTTTCCACTCTGCCAGGATGGGTCATATGGATGCCATCTGCATTGCATACTGGGTCCTGACTCAGGGGTTTTACTTGTGCACTGCCTTTCAGGCTCACATGATTAACAGGGCTGAGATCCCGGTCATACACTCTTCCGTTCCTCTTGCATATTTTAGGAGCCTCTGGATATGAGGTCTCTCGGATGCCAAAGTACCGTTGAAAACTCGCAACTAAGTGTGGGTCTTTCAGCACCTCAATGGCATGCTTCAAATACTCCATTGCCAGATATATCAATGTGATTCTTACAACACGTGTACGACCTGTAACTTCACCACTCCACGTCAATGTTCAGCCGAACCACACTCAATAAGCGCTGAGAGGTGATGAAACCTGCTTGCTTAGTCTGGCAAGTTCAAGTCAAAAGCACTCCCCACAGGCACAACTCAAGATTCAATCTCATGGCCAGTTCCCGACTTGGATTCAGACTGCACCCACGAACCGCTCCACTCCCAACGCGACTATTCAGCCTTCTTCAGGCAGAATGATCAATCCGCCTTTGTCGTAACACTCCGCGCAGCTTTTGTTTCAAGAGCGCCGTGAACTTCCTAGAGTAAGCGTCACCAAATAGGAGCTGAAAAGAAAACAACGTATATTTCACCGGGATGAAATACGAACTTAAAGGTCTCATCATGTCTATGGGGAGCCCGGCTGCCTGGGACTCGTTCTCCCAGTCCAAAATGAAAACAGTGAAAACGCCTGAACATAAAAACGTCAAGTTCTTGCGTTGTTGGCCAGCCGTCCCTGTGAAATACCTGGGAACGCTAACGATACCTGCCAACGCATGGTTGTTCAGATACTATGTGCTACGCTCATTGGCTCCAACTGCCACATGGGTGGGATATGCGGTCACAGAATAGCTCATTTAGCGATTACCGCAAAGCAGCTCCTGCACAGTGCACCAGGAGGGGAAATATAAGATATGCTCATCTCATATGTATATTGTTTCGTTTACCTCGTTCAAACAGGATTCGAATTGAGTAAGTTAGTTTTTACTACTATACACAAACACACGCCCAATAAATTGCCTCAATCACAGTACAATGACAGCCTCGAATTTAAATGCTAGAGGTATTAATTTGAAACACTGAAACTTTACCTGCCCCCCCCCCCCCCCCCTCCACCTCACACAACTTTAAAAGCCACCGGGTCTCACTTTGGCCCATCCCACAGAGCTCACTCCAGAGAGGCCACGGCACGGAGTGCGTCGAATAGCTGATCTCCACCGCTCACATTGAGCGCCTGCCAGAAAGGAACGTACATTCCCGTCACGCATGCTCAATGCCCAGGTACAGCACCTGGGACACTTCATTCGGATCATCATCCAGCGGCCGGCCTCAGCCTCTGTACCAGCGATGTCGATAGCCAATACACCGCCGCCTGGTGCTAAGTCTCCCAACCAGCTGGCCACAGAAGCCACAAAGACATCCGGATAACCCCAATTCCGAGCATTTAGCCGTCGCGACACATGGACTCGTCTGTTACCTGATCTCCTCCGAGCCTGCCTCATGCCGCTAGAGCCTCGAACGCCGTATGTGTGAGGTTTGACACCCCGAATCTTCCACCACCGGCCGCGCGCGCGCAGCCCACACGCCCAGACACCAGTGCCC
>NW_023596764.1:137298-139219 GCF_011947565.3 Pollicipes pollicipes | reverse complement strand
GCACTTTTTCGACCTTTTCCATGACTTCTTCCTGAGCTTCAGCAGACAAATTGTGTCCATTTTGATACACCACCTTCGCTGGAGGCATCTGTTTCACACTGGTCGCGCCTTCGGAGGCAGCTCCTGCGTGTCGCGCGCTCCGTTCTGGTGGCGCCCAGCTTCCGTCTTGGGAGCCGCCGACAGGGAGGACGCCTGCGCTACCTCAGCGGCAGAGCGAACGTCTGCCACTGCCTGGCTCTCCGGCGCCGCCGACTTCTGCACGACCTCTGCAACAACAGTGGTCTCCTTATGAACCTGGACAGCGGCGGTGAGCTGCGCTGGGGACGCCGACGGTGGCTGCTCCGCCTCCGCAGGCGGCACTCCTTCGCTCCTGAGCGACCGCGCCGGCCCCGCCACCGCCGCCGCCTTCGCGACCGCCGGCAGCGTCTCCTCGACAGTCTGCAGAGTCTCCTCGACAACCTGCAGCGTCTCCTCGACGGTCTCGCTCGTCTCCGGGGGCGGGCGGCGGCTCTCTCGCGTCGTCGCCGGAAGTGTGGCCTCAGACACGGGCGGCGGAGGCGCGCACGCCAGTGCCTCGGCCGGCAGGCTGGCGGCGTCGGTGAAGGCGCTCGCCTGCGCCAGCACCTGGTCCAGGTTGTTATCCAGGCACGCCAGCGCGCTGTCCACCTCGCGCAGGCGCGCCGTCTCCATGTCCTCACTGCTGACCTCTTCTGGCGCCGACAGCCTCGCCTCCACGGCCGGCAGCTCCGCCACAGCTGGTGGAGGCGGCGGCGTCGGCGTGACAACCTCGGCTGACTTATGGCGCGTTTGTGCGAACTGGGAGTCAACTTCTACAACGGGTTCTTGTGTCTTCGGGACCGCAGGTATTGTCTCACTTTGAACAGACTCCTTGACGACAGGCTGTTGCGGAGGATTTTCGGTACGCTCTGCTGGCCTGGCCGATCTCTCTAGACTGCTCTCTGGTTGGCCAACTGGTGCGATGGGCGACGGTGATTGGATGACGGTCTCCGCCGATTGGCTCGCGGGCGCAGAGGACAGCACTGCCCCTGTCCGAGACGACGGCACAGGAGTTGCATTACCATCCGTGGGTTTGTTTTCGTCTGCTGTTGTTGGGTTGGGTGCTGCTCGCTTCTGCACCAGATCGTCTGATCCTCCCCGACTGGCTTTTTGCCACCGCTGTTCGCCGACTGCGTTCCCGTTCCCCTCAGAAAACGGCCTCCGCTGCTTCTATTGTTTTTGCTTCTGTGACCCGCCTTCAGATCGCTTTACCGGCGTCTGCCGTCACCCGAATCTCGGTACCATCGGTCGCTGATCGCTGCGTCGGATTGGTTCGGTGATGTGATTTCTGCCGGAGCCGCTGATTTCGCTGGCTCGGGCTCAGCATTGGGGGACGTGGATTGGCCGACGGCGGGCACCATCGGCTGGTCTGATGACGTCAGCGTCTCGGTCGAGGCGAAGGAGTCCACGGCGGGAGGACGCCTTCTTCTGAGCCTTCTCAAGCGTCGATTGTCGACGATCCGGGACGACGAGCTATTCTTCGGCTCAGTCTCATCGTCTGCAAATATAATGGTCCATAAGGCATTCAGACAACCGGGGACAGGGAAAAAAGCAGCCACTTTGGGCTTGGCATGCCAGACTGGAAAACACAGTCGAGATCTAACTGGGATAAACACTATCTGGTATTGTAAAATATAAGTGTTAAAAAGAACACCATACAAGCATAAACAACGATCCGTACATTCTAAACAAGCAAGACGAAAATTTTCAGTACGGCAAGTCGATCTTACGACAGTCATTCAAAACAGGAGTTCACAAACAGAGTGTTAGGCATGCAAAACCCCTAACCTTGACTGTGACCCCGTGCGTCCGCCACCAGCAGTCTAGCTTGTGGAATTCCGCCACCGGTGGATTACGACACACT
>NW_023596764.1:107298-132298 GCF_011947565.3 Pollicipes pollicipes | reverse complement strand
CCGGAAGCGAGGGTCGTGTGTAAAACAACGCGAAGCGGTGTCGACACCCTGCGAGTTCCCTCCCGGAGCGGCTTCAGTCCGAGACGCGTCATCGCATTGCCGGTGTTGCAGACTCGTGTTGCAGACTCGCGGGTCTTCCGCCGCCGTGCGAGACGTGCAAGTCGCGGCGAGATGGCCACTCCGACCGCGATCTTCTGTCAGCCAAACGCGGCCGCCGCGTCGTCGACCCACCCCAGCCCGGTCGCCGCCGCGCTTGTGGCCCGACGGGGGCGACAGCACGCCGGGCGTAGGGCCGCGACCGCCCCGAAGCGCGCGGCCGCGGCCGGGCCCGCCTTCAGGCGCGCTGGCCGCGACGGCCGGGAGCCGTCCGGTCGGCGCGTCCCTCATTCGCGCGCGGCCGAGCGCCGGCCACTCGCCACTCGAAGCCGAGAGCGTCCTCCGGCGCCGCCACTCGGCGATGCCGATAGCGCGACGGCGCAGTCTTATCGCGCGGCGGGAGGAGAGGTGCGTGCCACGCCGTTCCCAACGCCCCGCAGCGCGTCACCCGACCGGTCCAGCACCGGCGACTCGCCCCGCCGCGCCGCCTGGCCGGTGAGCGACGGGGCAGAAGGCGGCCGCGCTGCACGAGCGCGGCGCGAGGAGCGTGCAGCGCCGCGTGGGTTTCGTGTGGGCGTGGATGCCACGCGAGGCAGCCGGGCTGGAGCTCGCGGATTGCGCCTCGGCAAGCAGCATTTACTGCGCACTTTTGACCATGGCAGGCTCGTGGCAGCCTGATGGAGGACGACGCAGAACTTAAGTCGTAAAGCCGCACTGAGCACATACTTAGGGCAGAGGATTTCCCATAAAACGACTATCTTCAAAGGCAACATCGAATCACATAAAGCTGCCGGCGAGCGTCAAGCCCACCTTACACACCCCTCACATCTCCAAGTGCGAGGCATTCACCAGGCCGACTCAAGCTTCATCGCACCACACATGCCGCGTTTCGAGCCGACCCTGGCCTGGCGCCTGTCGGTAAGCCCTCCCCCCTTCCCTAAAGCTGGCAGCTCTCACACTGCCGCGGCCGTCCGCCCGGGACGTGACGGCCCGGCCCCAGCTGTCCGGCGCGGCGCCATTCCCCGGAAAACTGACTCACCGGCTTGCTTTTCTTGCCAAAGATGGCGAAGATCTTCCGCTTTCCGTCCGTCTTTTTCTGCATTGCTAGAATGTCGGCCGACGACAGCACCTAGAACCAGTCAGCCGGTTAAGATTTGGCTCGTGGCCAGCTGCGGCTAATACTCCGCCTTTCCCGATCTCCACTGCGCCATTAAACCGCTTTAAGAGACCACGGCACTTGAAAATGTTAACAGGAACGAGCCCTCTCGTCTTGTCACCAGCGCGCCATGCAGGCTGATGGCCGTATCACACTGCACATACGCGATTGCAAGCATAGGTATGCGAGAGCACTTCCGTCCTATCTGTTAAGGAATACTGCAAGTCATAAGTCACGCGCTGATGCCAGGCCGGACCAGATCAGGTCTAGCAGTGCCAGGTCAGGCAGCGCCAGGTCAGGCAGTGACGGGTCAGGCAGTGACGGGTCAGACAGTGACGGGTCAGACAGTAACAGACCAGCACAGACAAATCAGGTAGTATCAGATCTGGTAGTGCCAGGGCAGACAGTGCCAGGTCAGACAATATAAGGTCAGACAATGCTAGGTCAGACAATGCTAGGTCAGACAATACTAGGTCAGGTCAGGGCGTGTCGAGCCAGACGAGGTCAGCGGGCTGAACTCACCGTGTTTGTTCGACTGTTGCGCGGCACCACAGTCACCTCCTGCAGCTTGTAGTCGGCTAGGCAGCAGCTCGGCCGCAGCCGCTCGTCCACGTTCACTGCAACAGACCGACTCCGTTAGCCGGCCGGCAGAGCTGTGACGCAGCGCAGGTGCAGGTGCTGCCAGCCGACCCTCAGGGGTCACTCGTGGCAGTGGCCACGGCACCGGACGGGTATCGTGTAACACACCTTGTCATCGGTGCAGATACTTCACAGGGAGATTCCCCACGTGAATTCGTGGATGTCGCCTGACATGCGGTCGGTAGCCGTTTGGCAGCGGCTGACGTCACTATTGCCCTTGCTAGGATTTGTTAACGCTTTCGGGAATCGCATCATTCATACTTATCAGGTGTGGCATATTGCAGGTGCAATGTGCGCGTGTGAAACACGGAGTGTTTATGATATGAATCGACAATAATCAGGCAGCAGTATTCCACAGCTCTATGCATATCGCATTTCTAGCAGCGTCTACAACCGTGCAGCGCGTGGCAGATCCCGCCGCTTTCACTTCTGCGCCCATATTCCCTAGTCACACTCGCCACACAGAAGAAAACGAACATGCCTACGCAACAGATCGCCGGCTGCGCCTGCTGGACACCACGCTGGCCTGACAGGGCGGCCCGGCGGCTGGCCGGGTATCCGGGACCGGGGCTGACCCGGGACCCCGCCCCGACGGGGCCGGCGGGGTCCGGCCCGGCGGCGGGCGGCCGTGCGCCGCCACACGGACAATCCGGACGGCCGCCGGCCGCGGAGGCGGCCCTGACGTCAGCCGACCGGGCGCGGCCGGCCCGGCCGGCGGCGGGGCCGGCTCCGCGGCCGGCACCATGACGGCCGGTCCCCCGCCGGCCACCATGGCGGCTGGTCCGGTTCCGGTCCGGTGCCGGCAGCCCCGCCGGCCGCGCCACCAGCCGCGACAGCCGAGCCACGCGCTCGCTGACCTGTCCACTACCCTCGGTGTCAAGCTCTCTGGGTGGCGAGGCCTGTCTCAAGAACACCGACCGTAGAAATGGAAATGGTCGAGTTGCATGCAGAACTGGTTTGTCGCGGCTTAATTTTTGGTGAACTTTTCTGACAAGGATGACGTTAGCCGTCATCAGGGAGGAGCAGACCTAGACAAGCTGAAAGGGACCAATAGCCGGGAGACCGTAGTCTTGGTCCCGCTCCAGCCCCTAGCCCTGGTACTGACGTAGGCCGGCTAATTGCGCCGGACAGCGCGGCATTTCATGGTCGTAACAGTGCTCTAGATTTTTACGGACCTTGTTCTCCGGCCCTGTCTCTGATCCTGGAGGCCACTTGTAGCGGTACTTGTAACACACCTGATCAGATTGGGCCGACCAGAGCCAAACCTATTCAGAATTATACAGACTTCAGCCCTTTGAGCGACCGAAGAGCGGCAACGTAACCGCGCCGTGTTATCTGGCCAATCCTACCTGACGAGCAGCACTTCCTGTGCCGGCGCAATGAACACGGCACGTGCGCACACGTATCTGCCGCGGGGGCGCATGGCATTGCCAAGCCAGGGATCACGGGGCGGCACGATAGCGGTGAGGAGGCCGGCGCTATCACAGATGAGATCATGACCCAGCTGGGGGCCTCCCGGCGCAGCGAGGGTCGTGTGCGGCACGCATGTCACCGCTGAGGGCCGCCGAGATAAACGCCACCTCGGCACGGAAGCGCACTATCTGTGCGTGGGGGCACTTAGCGGGGCGGGCAGAGTTCGAGGAGCCTCGAGGAGAACACGCGCTGCCGCCGGCCGCTGGTCCACTCTGGGTGCGAGCCAGCGTAAAGCGAGTCATGCACGCTCCACACACTGCGCATCGTAGCTTTAAGTATCAGCAGCACTAGCATGCTTCATAACGCTCTCTGAGCAGTAATTCACGCATGAACACATCGCGCTTAAAATAAATCCTGCACATGTTTCGATACGCCTCTACAACGCCACCAGCTCTATGGTCGTAACTAGTGTTTAAAAGATTCGCTCTGTTGGTTCTGCAGATATGCGGCTAAACGTTACCAACCATACGGCTGTGCAAGCGCTGGAATACATCTTCCTACGGCTTCTTTCATAATGCATCACACGGTGCTTTACGTAAAAGCGCAAGCTAATAAAGCATAGCAAAACAGTGAAAAAGCTAACAAGGCTACCTCCAGAAAGACTACTCGCACCAGCGGCATCCGCATCTAAGTTCGGCCTCCACGATCTGTACAGAACGTGTCCCAGGCTGGGTCACGGCTTACCACACACCGTGCCGCGCGGCTGGCTTGCGGCACACCTGACGCAAACGCCTCTTGGCGCGCTGCCCCCCCCCCCCCCTCCCTCTGCAATGCATCATGCAACAGGAAGACCTCCTGACCGCGCCAAACGCTATCCCCACCCGTAGCCCGCAAGCCGGCGGACCAGCCGCGCCGGGCCGCCGCCGGCGGACAGGCGTGAACCCCGACCCCGACATACCACCAGCCCGCACCTAATGAGGGCCCGTCCCGACCAGTCGCCGGTCGGAGGAATCGGCACTTCGCGTGGCCGGCCGCGCCGCCGCGAGCGGCCGACAAAAACGGCCGCTGCTGGGGCCAGCGTGGCGCAACGGCACGTGAGCAGCGCACCGGCAGCGCACCGCCCCGCTCGGCCCGCTCGAGCGCGGCGGCGGGTCGACGGTGGGACTCGGTGGCGGGTCGACGGGTCGGCGGAAATTCCCGCCTGCTTCGGCGCTCCGAGCAACGCCGGCCGACTCCTACCTGTGCCGGCGGCGGCGGCGGCGGCGGCGGCGGAGCGAGGCGCCCGCTCAGGCTGGCCGACGGTTGGAGACTGGGCCGAGGCACCGCCGGCCAGCTGACCCCGACACGCCCCGAGGGAGGACGCGCGTGACCCGTCGGGCGGACCCGGGGCCGCCTCGGCGGGCACGCACGCGCGCAGCCAGACGCGCCCCACCGTTGGCCATTGTGCCGGGCCCTCTGGACCGGCGGTGAAATCGCAAACAATAGTGACGGCGGGTTGCAGCCGTCGTCTCCGAACAGCCGCCCCGGGGCGGAGGGCAAGCCGGCTCCAACGATCAGAGGCATCGCTCGCCGACAAGAATGTGGGAGGTGACAAGGACCGATTTCCGGACGGGACGGGGAAGGAGGGAGGGGGGGGGGAGGTAGGACTTCTGCGGTGTCGGTGATGGAACTCGATTTTGCACGGTTAACTCGCCCGTGGTGGGTCCGTAGGCGGCAGCAATGCTTCACAAAATCCTTCAAATATCAGTGGCAAACCCGGCAATGGACAACACCATGCACTTCGGTTGTGGCCACCACAACTTAATGCGAACATTCAGCAATCACGCAATCTCCGTGTGCATCCTACTGCAATATTTGTCTGTCGTCCAGGTATGACACGTTACATGCCCCATCCACATTAAAGCCACAGAGTTCATGCACTCGTACGCACGCACTCATCCTACCGTCCGGTCGGAGTGGGGGAACGTCCTGTGGTCAATCCTGGACCGGTTTCGCTAAGCCAGCCGGTTAGCGCCACAAGCCGAAGCGCATCTGAAGCGCAGTGTCACGCCCCGACCGCGGCCCTGCGCCGGCACGATCTGCGCCGAGCACCGTCCGGCCCGGCGCGCCTGCCCGGGAGCGTCCGAGACCTCGAGCGCAGCCTGGCGCGCGGCCGGCCCCCCGTCCGCGGCCCGGCGGCCGCCGCAGCGCCGGCAGCAGGACCTGGCGACCTTGGCCGGTGGCGGCCGGCGCGGCCGGTTTCTCCGGCCAGGCTCCCGAGAGCCAGCCGCCAGTGTCACGTGAACACTTTCGGCAGCGGCGGCCACTTGGTCGTCACCTTCGTGATTGGCCCCAAGGCCGGGCGAGCGCGACGGCGGCGGGGCAGACTGGCTTGCGCGACGCCCCAGCCGTCCCCTGCAATTGAACGACCATGCGCCGATTTCTCCCCGTCCAACATCGACGAGCAAGAGTAATGTGTACCCGGTGGACCCTGCCAAGTAGCGCGCTGTTCTAGAAAGCGGATGGTGGAAACCCCGTGTCGCATATTTCGCACCGCTTGATCAAAAGTGAAACCGTCGGAGGCTTGCTATCGCCGCCTCCGGCAGCGAACAGAGACCAATCACCGCGCCTGCCCACTGCACCAGCGCGGCTGACTTCTGTGCGGTCTCAGGTCTGCATCCATCATGGCGCGACAGCCGATTCGTCAGCACATAATGAAACAAAGCTGTTCAATCACTGGCCGCTCCGGCGGCAAGGAAATCACTTCAGTAGCCGAGCGCCGGGGGGCGCGCACCCAGTCCCGGCTCGGTGCCGCCCACTCACCTGGCGCTGCTCCTGCCGGGGCGCGACGGCCGACCGGCCACAACACGTCCACTCGGACCGCCCGCTGGCAGGAGACGCGCCGCGCACCGTCCGCCCGGCTCGAGCCACGGGGCGCGACAGCGAGCCGGCCGGCCGGCCGCGCGGCGTCGGCGGCCGGCTCGCTGGCGGCGGCCGCCGGCCGCCGCTGCAACCGGCCCGACCGGGGCACCGGCGGGGCGGGGCGGCCCCGGGCAGGGACGCGCTGAGCTCGGGCAGCGGCGGGCAAGCTCCGAGTGGGGCCGGAGTTGACTGGGCATTGGGGGGAGTGGGCTATGTTCGGACGAGGACGGGGTCTGTTCGAACAGTGGAGCGCTCAGACCAGCCTCTGGCAGGTGAACGGAGACGACCCTGACTGCCATGGGGGGGGGGGGGGGGGTCCCGGCCAAGTCCACGTATCGGGTCTCCACGCGGCACAACACATAGGATACAACGTTCACGCGAACAGGGTGTAGCAAATGGAAAAGGGGGCCGTGGGATAATGGTCTTTTAACGGTTCTTTCAATGCAACGGTGGTCAACGCCAGCAGCATTCCTGGTCCATTGGGCTGCTCCCTGCTCAGATGTGTATGCTAATGAAGCGAACTGCGGAGAATCGAGGCACTCGATGCACGAGGCTGAGGCAAGGCTTGGCTTGGCGCAGCATAACCATGTGATGGGCGAATGTTCAGAAATAATTCTGAAATGCTTGCCTTTAGCTTGTTATGGCTAGCTGCCGCGCAGCACAAAACAAACATCGCCGCGGTCACATCTGTCCAGCTGGTTGGCATCACAGCCGGTGCGGCGTTCTGAGGTCATGCGTCTCGCCGAGGCGCGGCAGAGACGTCACCGCAGATCAGCATCTAAAGACGCCTGCTAATGAGACGCTGGGTCCGTCGAATGAAGGTTGCGACTCGCACAAGGCTCGATCCAGAAACAGGAACCTTGGACACCTCACCGCTAGACGGGTTCCTCCTTGAAACGCGGGACCTAAGCCACAGTCGCTCCTGGCGGCTGTCGCAATACGCTTACTGAAGCCTTCGCGCAACACCGCGGAACCTGGATCGACAGGTGGCGTGGTCCAAGAAGGGGTGCGCAACTGCCAACATTACCGTACACAGGCGGCGCCCGCAAGCTCTGCACTACCGTTTCATTGGGGATAGACGCCGAAGTGAACGGACGTTGGTGGGCGAACGTTATCGTATATGCATGATATGCTGCCCCTTTTTGCTGTGAATCCGTGCATGCTTTTGACAAAAATAAGGCTTGATTAATGGGAAAAGGAAAACACCATGAGCCTTTGACTAGATCGTCCTGGATAGAAGGACTGGCCTCAACAAAACCACAGGCTCCGTCCACTTTCTTTTCAGACAGCTCCGGTCAAAATCAAACGGCAAATGACCTATTTCTTCTATGAGCTTTGAATTTGTGTAGAGTATCGCGTGTCACCTCAACTTGACCCAGATTGAGACCATTGGGCCTACGCCCCTCCGCCTCGCCCCTCCCCTCCCTCGCCCCCCGTCGGGACCGGTGCGGCCCTGGGCTGGGCCCGTTCCCTCACCCTTCAGGCCTATGCCAAGTGGCGGCATCTCTGGTCGGACGGCACACCCTGCCCTAGCACAGCCGCCAACCAGGTCATATTGAAATGTTACATTACGATTTGTGGGGAAGGGTTGCATTTGCTGGCCGATTTGGACGGAGATTATTTTAAAAAGTCGGGACAGCGTTGCTGTGGTAATTTATTTAATTTAATGTGAGTGGCCAAGACCTCAACGGCTAAACGACTCAAAACAAAGACGGCAGGGCAAGGAGACGACACTACCAGTGTCCAAGCCGATGAAGCGACTGGGCTTATCTTAACATCACCCACAAAACCTAAACCAGCATGCAGGCTACAGACCAGCGTTGGGTTGCCCGTGGCCGCCGAAGTGGGCCGCCCTGGACCCGTCCGCCTTCATTCGGCACGTGCGCGTGCACTGTCGGCCGCGGACGGGTCGGGGGCGGCACGTGCGCCGCCTGCCGATGAGGCGGGGCGGGGGGGGGGGGGGAGGGGCTGTCCGTGACCGGGGGCCGGTGCAGGCTGGCCGCCGCTGCCGACTTTCTCCCGGGTGGACCGCGCCGGACGGCGGGGCAGGGACGCGGTAGTACGACGGTGGCCGCTCCGGTGCGGCCGCCCAGAAATGCCGCACCGAGACCTGGCCGTCCGGTGGCGGCTCGACTCGGAAACAGAGGTGACGCCCCAGCTGCCGGCCATCGTGACGGAATATGCCAGCGAACTAGATCACGAGTCGGTGTCTAGAAGCGAAGGCGAGGGGTGCGGGGTGGCGGGTAATGAACATGCGTAACGGAATGCTTTATCACATACAATTCCTATCCGTTGAGACTTTTTAGCAGAAGCACGTCGTTAATGGTGCCTATTCAGCATGTACCTTCCAATACTTGAGCAACACATTGCATAATTGCTTTGAGGTCCGTTTCCGGGTCATGATTACGGAACATTCAATCCATAATTAGTTATCCCAGCAGTTTCATGATAGTTACATGTTTTGGCTCGACGCCTAAATATTTAGTCTGCGGCCATTTGCATTTTCGTTGGTCATCACTGGACAAACATCGGCCGGCGTTGTTCACACATGCCCCGCCGGAGGGCGCAGCCGTCGGTGGTGGCTGGAGCCCTATGGCGCGCGTGCGTCGGCACCGCAGCCCGACGCGGCCCCGCCCAGGCCGGGGCGTTGTCGGATTGGCACGCTCAATGAATGGAGCCGCCGCCCCGCTGGCAGTACGAGCTGAGGAGAAGGAGGGAGGCAGGCCACAGCACCCACCCCAGCTGAGGAGGAGGAGAGAGCCAGGCCAGGGGTCGGGCGGACACCTCAGCACCCGCCCCAGCTGATCAGAGGGAGGAAGACAGGTCGGGGTCGGGCGGGACATCTCGGCGCCCGCCCCCCCCCCCCCCCGTATAACTCAGCACCAGCTGAGGATGGCGAGTGCGGGGCTAGCGGTGGCTACAGCTCACCAGGGTTGAGACATGTTTCAGCGGCTGTTATTACCTTCCAGACACCGTCAACGTCGCCTCAATGATGTGATCGGAGCGCCTCTGAGGTTTTACAAACACAGCCGGCTTCTGAATTCACGCCGAGACATCGAATGGACTTATGGTACGGGAGTCCCTACCGCGACCACTCCGCTTCGAACCCCGACCCCCCCCCCCCCTCAGGGCCTACGACGGCTTGCTCACACCACCGCAGGGCCCACGCGCAGTCTATTAGTCCAGCGTCCTTTCCATCTGGTCGCCAGACATCATGCATCAGGCCTCGAGTCCTGGTCTTTGTACGAGGTGACCGTCCCCCACACCCCCGGTACCCATCCCCGCTCGCACGGCCGCATGCCACAATCGCGCAGCGTGCTATCTTATCATGCGGCGCCCTGCGGTGGCTTCTCAGCACGGCGGTATGCGCCGGTGAGATGGCGCCACGACCGCTCCCAGCTGACGGCAGCAGCCCGTGACGTCATACCCAGTTGGCGCCGACCGGGCTATGATGTCACCTGCGACCATCCGCACTGTACGTGGGCTGGGGTGATCAGGCGATTGCAGGATGCGGTTGGAGTCGGGATGCAGCATAATACAGCTTACATCCACGCCTCGGAAACTCAATAGAATAGAAAACCAGAAGGCTGCGGTGTCACGACTCTAAGGATGCATGCGGAAATCCCAGATAATGAGTTCGACACCGCAACAGGCAGCTTGATAGACACAGCGCACAGACGGCCTTTTATCGGTCCTGATGCCCGCGAACTGTGCGCGCTTGCAGTAGAAAGTTTCTAAAAACATCCTTAAAATGTCACGCATGTCGCCAAATACAGCGTGGATGAGTTTACGTCCTCTCATTTCAAGCCCATATCCCCTGATCCGACCGCCATCTCAGTCAAGTCGTAAGCAGCACTCAAACGACCTTGAGAAATCACGAGGAGGAATTCCGCGGCGCATCAAAACAAGTTTGCGTTTTCGGCCGCCTTATCAGGGAGTTGTCGACGGCTAAGCCGGAACACGAACTGAGCCGGACGTCCCGCGGTCCGCAGAACACCGAGGTGACCAAGGGCGCGATTGTGAACTCATGTTGCGTGGCGTCAGCAACCTGTCTTCGCGGAAGGTAGCAGGTAGCCAACCCAAGATAAAATGCATATCGTGTTAAGATGACATGGCTATACCAAGTGTACAAAACATCAGTAGGTCAGCGAACTAATTTAACATAACCGAGCCAAGTGGTACGAAGATGTCTTACGCCAACGAGAAAAGCAACTTAAGAACGAAGTGCTCTCCTAGCTTTTGACACCTGGAATGTGGCCACCGACGACGGTTGTGGGCTTAAAGATCGATCATCTTGCCGCCGTTTTTAACTGGGGAGCCCTGCCGTGGCATAGGTCAGGGTATCTTCCGAAACTAAATTCTAGAGCAAAACAGACAAATATGCAATGATACCAAGCACTCGCGACTTTAACGACCTAAAGTCCAGAACAGCATCCTCGCGCACGTAGATGCCTTATCACTTTGCGTTGGACGTGAGGATTAGTTAGCTTTCTGTGAGGAAACAGCGTCTCCACAGCGCCCGTGGTCGGTCTTGCCGTTCTTGGGCTGCCCCCCGACGAATGACGGAGATAACGGCATGGCACAGCCTTCTCGATGACAAGACGACTAACACATCCGTGCACGTGCAAATGACTGCTACAAATTCGCAAACAAGACGAGCCTAAAGGTATGCATAATCAGAGGGATGAAGCTTATGCATCGGATTGTGCATTCTGGACATGGTAGTTAAATCGTCTCCGATTAATTGCACCGCAGACTGATGTTAATGTGCTTTCTAGATCGCATATCCTCCCCCCCCATATGCTTAATATATAGCAGAAAAATAGTTCATAGAAGACAATCGACTATGCAAGAATGGTGAGAGCAATCCATCACAATCGTATTACAGCCAACCCCCAACGAAGCTAGCTGAGCATCTCTGGTGTACCCGGTCAAGGGGATTTTACAACAGCGGCATTGCCAGTCCGAAAAGCTGGACGCCTCCTAAATCAGCGTGGCATTAACGTCGAGATGAAATGATGATGGAATGATGATTAAACGAGGCGGCATGAGAGGGATGGATCGGGTCGGGTCGGGTTTGCATGGAACAGGTCGAGTCAGGCTCAGCGTATCTTTAAGTTCCAATATTTGAATCATTTAAGCCGCCAGGCCACGTGCGGGCACCGGCCCCAGTCCCAGTCCCAGTCCCAGTCCCAGTCCCAGTCCCAGTCCCAGTCCCAGTCCCAGTCCCAGTCCAGCGTGAGGCGGCTCAGCCTAGCTCCACGCTGATGCGACACTGGCTCCGCCGGTCAGCAACACGCTCGGACTCCGTTCAGTCACCAGAAACACGCTCGGACTCAGTTCAGCCACCAGCAGCACGCTCGGACTCAGTTCAGCCACCAGCAGCACGCTCGGACTCAGTTCAGTCACCAGCAGCACGCTCGGACTCAGTTCAGCCACCAAGAACACGCTCGGACTCAGTTCAGCCACCAGCAACACGCTCCGACTCAGTTCAGCCACCAGCAACACGCTCCGACTCAGTTCAGCCACCAGCAACACGCTCGGACTCAGTTCAGCCACCAGCAACACGCTCCGACTCAGTTCAGTCACCAAGAACACACTTGGACTCAGTTCAGCCACCAGCAACACGCTCCGACTCAGTTCAGCCACCAGCAGCACGCTCGGACTCAGTTCAGTCACCAAGAACACACTTGGACTCAGTTCAGCCACCAGCAACACGCTCCGACTCAGTTCAGTCACCAAGAACACGCTTGGACTCAGTTCAGCCACCAGCAACACGCTCCGACTCAGTTCAGCCACCAGCAGCACGCTCCGACTCAGTTCAACCACCAGCAGCACGCTCGGACTCAGTTCAGCCACCAGCAACACGCTCGGACTCAGTTCAGCCATCAGCAGCACGCTCGGACTCAGTTCAGTCACCAGCAACACGCTCGGACTCAGTTCAGCCTTCAGCAACACGCTCGGACTCAGTTCAGTCACCAGCAACACGCTCGGACTCAGTTCAGCCATCAGCAGCACGCTCGGACTCAGTTCAGTCACCAGCAACACGCTCGGACTCAGTTCAGCCACCAGCAGCACGCTCGGACTCAGTTCAACCGTGACCACCGCCCTCGGGCTCAGTTCAGCGACCATCACCGTCCTCAGTCTCAGTTCAGCGACCATCACCGTCCTCAGTCTCAGTTCAGCCACCAGCTCTCCTAATGCTAACTTTCTCAGGAGGTTATTTCTCCTACCGTTTATACGAATTTGTTCAGGAAGGCTTTCGAATAGCTGCAGCTAGGCCCGCATTTGACACATTCACCCATCATTTATTCCAGGCGGAAGGCTAACCACATACCTGCTATTGTGTTAACACTTCATCCAGCACCCCAGCATTACCACATCGTTTATCAACCACCCAATCACCGTTCCCTCCACTACCGGGAACTGGGGTCACTCAATTAACTGCATTTGTAGTCAGGCAATGTGACATAAACTCATGGTACAAACTAAAGGAGCTGGAAGACAGCGCACGTTTGAGCGCACCGCTCCGTTGGACGAGGTTCAAGACGTTGCCGATAGGTTGCAGCACATGTTGCACTCACCGGGGTGCCGGAGCTCGTATCTCGTGACGTCCATGTTCTTATCCTTGCATATCTGATCCAAAACCTCCGCGAGAGGAGTTTTCGGAGAGACTCTCATTGCCGAGAGCTGATTGCGGGGCAAATACACCTGCAAAATGGACCGCAGTCATCTGATGGAACTCGGCGAGTACAAAAGAACGAATGGGCTTTTATGAGACATGAGGCTGCTGCAATGCAATTTGTTTTTTTAACGGCGTCGTGGGCACCAAAAATGCGCACGCGCATGCCATGCAATCTACATAAGTGACAAAACAATGCCAAGTACATCTCTCCGATCTTCCTTCCCTTCCCTTGGCCTGTCAACAGCACACACGTAATTATTCAGAGCCTCGAAAACGTCGCTGAATGTTGCTTCAGCTCTGATACAACCACGCCAAACGCCAACGTTTGACGTCAGATTACGCAATCCAGCGCTGACACGCACGGGGTTCTTTCGTACCGCACTAAATTGGTGGACGGCAAGACCCTCACAGATGGTTGCCATCAGATTTCCCACGGAATGGAACGAAGCCGCGCCAAACCTCAAACAAAGCCGCGTTGTCGCCGCACCGCCGGCCTCTGATTGGCGGAGCAGCATGCAAGCATAGAGACAAGGCCGACTATGCCGACTTCAACGCTACCAACAGACCATCTTTCGAAACGGCATTCAGGAGCACAGTGCGTTCCAATACGTTAATGCGTTCTAGACTGCGGCGATGTCTCGGCGAAAGGCGACGTCCCACTGGGGCCTGCAGTACGCTCGGAGCGGGTCGGGGTGGGTCGCGGCGGATCGTCTCGGAGTGGGTCGGGGTGGGTCGCAGTGGGCCGTCTCGGAGTGGGTCGGGGTGGGTCGCGGTGGGTCGTCTCTGAGTGGGTCGGGGTAGGTCGTCTCAGGGTGGGTCGGGGTAGGTCGTCTCGGGGTGGGTCGGCGTAGGACGCCTCGGGGTGGGTCGCTGTGGGTCGTCTCGAAGTGGCTTGGAGTGGGTCGCGGTGGGTCGTCTCGGAGTGGGTCGGGCTGGGTCGGGGTGGGTCGTCTCGGAGTGGGTCGGGGTAGGTCGTCCCGGGGTGGGTCGGGATGGGTCGCGGTGGGTCGTCTCGGGGTGGGTCGGGGTGGGTCGTCTCGGGGTGGGTCGAGATAGGTCGTCTCGGGGTGGGTCGAGGTAGGACGCCTTGGGGTGGGTCGCTGTGGGTCGTCTCGAAGTGGGCCGGGGTAGGTCGTCTCAGGGTGGGTCGCTGTGAGTCGTCTCGGAGTGGGTCGGGGTAGGTCGTCTCGGGGTGGGTCGGGGTGGGCCGGGGTGGGTCGTCTGGGGGCAAGACCCAGCTGAGGGCTTACCTTGATGCGGATCTTGGCGTCGGCCAGCGGGTTGTGCGGCGCCGCTTTGGTCCGCCGGCTCGGGGGCTCGTTCAGCTTGTTCTTCGGCACGATCCGAAGAGCGGTGGTGTCAAGCGTGCCTGGAGCGCAGCGGGCGACATCTCAGCCGGAGACGGTACAGAGCCACTCAGTCACGAGCCGCAGGGCGCAGGGGCTAGCGTACAAGCGACGCCGGCTGTGCCGTCTTCAATGCCACCAACAGATAACCCTTGGGAATAGCATTCATGAATACAGAGGTGCACAGGGACGACCTCCGGGCAGCGGCGAGTCGTGCTCCACGTCCAAGCCCAGCCTGTGGCGGGAGTGCAAACCTGCTCCGCGCAGGTGGCTCCGTGTGCATCGCGGATTTATTGGCGCCACCTTGTGGAGGTGGCACCTTAGCGAGACGTTCACACGGTGGCAACGAAAGATGAAGTGGCCCAGTGCTGCGAGATTCGGTGACATCCTTTGACCAGGATTCCTCCCTCGCCCAGCGCCATTTTGAGCACAAACACGCAAACTGCCGCTGGCTCACAATACAGCTATCAAGAATGCTTTCAACTGGATTTGTGCAGATTACCCCTCATAGGTTTTTGTTCACGAAACACTCAAAATTATTGCGGCCTTGAGACACCAGGAAAACAAAGTATTTGCGTTACGAACAGTTTCGTCTACGATTCGCCAAGACATACGTGAGACTAGGTGCAGACCTTTCCAAGTAAAAAATCCCTCCCCAAGCAACATGAGAAAGTACGAACCGCAGGAATTCGCGGACACTGTTTAAGGTCCCTGCAAGACGGCACTGCCCATCACGACGTTTTCTTGCAATATGCTACAACGACTCTCACCACACCGTGCGTTTCATTGCGGCGTGAAAAATGCATGCAAGACAATGAGTGTCTCCTCGCACCATGGCAGCGGCCTCTGCAACATATAAAACCCTGCCGGCGAGTGCAGAATACTGGCTTTCGTCATCCCACTCTGCGAATTGCTGCCTATGCCGTCAATTGACAGACGAGACAAGAGATCGCCAACAGCTCTTGCATAATTTATTTGCAGAGGCGGACCCCTTGGGGCCGCCGTCGCCGATGACGCTAATGGTTCGGCCGACAGACACGACCTTGTCAAGGTCGCGCGCCTCCGTCGCTGGTGACGCAGTCTGTTCACACACCGATCACGGCGCATCAAGAGACTCGCAGACGACAAATGAAGGGAGACCGGCGCAGACCGACGCACTGGGAAGAGACGATAAAAAGGTCAAGGGTTCTTTTGAGCCTCGGACGCCACCGTGAAAAGCTGACGCCTCTTCACTAACATCTTCAATGGCGAGGCAGGACAAAGCCGAAGGCGAACATGGCGCCCGAACATGATGCAGCACAAGTGAAGCCATGCGCCTACGGACGGCGCACGCGACTGCCGGGAGGTTGCACCATACCTATTGGTGTGCTGGGCTTGTAGCTGAGGCAGCTGTGGCTCCGGTCGGATATGACCTGGATCACGTGACCCCCAGGGCTGATTTTATTGGCCGTTGTGACCTGGATGAGGAGGTCCATCATTGGCGTGCTGCGGAAACATAAGCGCACAAGGTCAGCGGAAGGGCACGGTGCCAAAGGGTGGCGGCTGACACCGTACGACACCAGCGACAGAAAGAACTGAGCTGCATAGTAATGCTTCACTTCAAAAACGGGTGAGTATATTGTTGCTGGCAGGCCGTGATATGGCCTTCACAGTACACGGAATACAATGAACTTTAGAATTTACGCCACAATTACGCCACAATTGACAAGTGATTGTTTCTGTCGATTCAGCAGCAACGTTAACAAGGCGTGCTTCAACGCCAGTTGATCGCAAAGCCAGAAGTCCCGACGGGCCGCCTCTTATGACCACGTTGTGCGGGCCAGCAAAACCAGCCTTGATGGTCGGCTCGAGAATGCCATGTGGACAAAAAAGTAGATTCATACTTGCGGTTCGGAGCGTGGTCTCGTGTATATATGTATGTAAACTGAAAATCCGGCTTCGATTTCTTTTCAAAAATTGGCTATTGCATTGTGGGATGCAACGTTCTGGGTTTGATGAAGAAAACCGGCATAAAAACTGCTGTTTCTTCTCAGGATACATTGACAATGCATAGTCGTACGAAAAACCGGTAGCGCACCTCAGATTATATCGGCAATACACAGCCCTTTTGTAACCTGTCTGGTCCATGAAACGTTCCGACACTGCCACAAAATTATTTGTGACATTGAACATGCCGGCCAATTCAACTTTGTGACAATGCAGATTCGCATAAATCATTCAAATCAGCTTACATTATTTCAAAGCAAAAGACCGGACTCTGTGGTCATGGTCCAAGGCAGTTGACTGCATTGCACCAGTAATCCCCTGGTCGCCGATTTGATGCAAGAGAGATGTCCGCAGAGCTAAGTCACTCCCCGTCATACTTCAGTAATCAAGAGTTGGGTCACTCCCCCCGTCGTCACTTCAGTTCCGGGTCCCGCCCGTGCTCGATATCCATCCCCGTACCCATCCCAATCCCAACCCAAATCCAAATCCCAATCCCAATCCCGGTCCCGGTCCCGGTCCTGGTCTATCTTGAACACATGCCCAGCCCAGTCCCAGTCCCAGTCCCAGTCCCAGTCCCAGTCCCAGTCCCAGTCCCAGTCCCAGTCCCAGTCCCAGCCCCAGCCCCAGCCCCAGCCCCAGCCCCAGCCCCAGCCCCGTCCCCGGCCCTGTCCCAGCTCCAGTCCAAGCCCCGGCCCCGGCCCCGTCCCCGGCCCTGTCCCAGCTCCTGTCCAAGCCCCGGCCCCGGCCCCGGCCCCGTCCCCGGCCCTGTCCCAGCTCCAGTCCAAGCCCCATCCCCATCCCCATCCCCAGCGCCACCCCCAGCCCCAGCCCCAGCTCCAGCCTCAGCGCCACCCCCAGCCCCAGCCCCAGCCCCGCCGCGCCGTTGGCTCACCCGCGATCCACGCTGATGCGGCAGTGGCGGCCGTCTGGCAGCAGCACGCTCAGGCTCATCTGTCCCTGCAGCATGTCGGCCGGCGTGTCCTCGGTGACGGCGTGCGCCGGCAGCTGGCTCGCGCTGCCGCGCCGCAGCGGCGGCGGCGCCATCAGACGACTCAGGTCCGGACTGAAAACACGAGGCACCCGCGAGGTCAGGCGCCGCTTGAAATCAGGCGAGCCCCGAACTGAAGCGAAGGGAAGCATCATCAGTCATGGAGCCCGGGGACATTGCGTCAGCTTCGTTAATCAAAACCTCGCAGGTTACACTTCCAGTCGGACAACACTGTAATGGGATAACACTTTCTACACGTATTGGCACTTACACCCCAATCAAAACACCTTGATATGTGCCCCATAGATCGCATGGCAGATGCAGCCTGTTTCCACTACCAATGGACGACTGTGCGTCCGTCTGTTAACAGGGTGTGCCGAACCAAACGCCATCGGCTCCAGGTGCGTAAAAAAAACCACACTGGATAAGCAACACCAGCGTATCAGCAGCAGCGGTGTAGATTAGGCAGCTGTGTCCTTGCAAGGTTGCCTTAAGAGCCACCGGACAGGTCCACACATGGGCATAAGCCCCTCCTGTTAACTAGCAGCCGGGACCATGTTTTGACGTCATCCTGCCGGCGGCGGTGGCGGCGGCTCCGGCCGGCGTGTCGCCGTCTCCTGACGCGGCCTCGCCTGTCCGGCGGCCCGCCAGATCTGGGCAGGGCTCGTGCGGCTTCCCATACACGGAAGCTCCGCAAGCTGGCGCCCGCGGCGGATCAGGCGGCGGACGGCCCAATCTGATTACAGCGGCGCCACCGAGCCGCGGCTGGAGACGGCGCGCGCCCCGCGGAGCGCCCGTGGCCACGCAGCGCCTGGGCCGCCCGGACGGGCTGACAGACGGCCAGTCAGGCTGGGATGCGAGCCGTCAGGCTGACAGTTGGCTGCGGGTGGAATGTCGGGGTAGTGCCCACACGCGGAGGTGCGGACAGGGGCGGGGGCGGGACGGGGCGGGGGCGGACGAGCGGACGCCGTTCAGCTGGGCGGACAGGGGTGTAAGCAGGCCGACGGGCGGGTAAGAGAAATGGTAGAGGCGGGCCGACACGAACGGACGTCGACAGAGGGTAGACGGGCGGACAGGAGGGCACGCTGACGGACACAGGAACGACAGGGGTGGACAGCGAGACACGCGTGCGGACGAGCAGACAAAGAAACAGACAGGAGGCAACTGGAAACTGAGCGGGTCGCCACCCGACGTCTGACCGCGCCTCGCGACGAGCGGCGAGGCGTGGACAAACACGCCGCGGAGACACGCGGAGCCGGCGCCCCCCCCCCCCCCCCCCCCGCTGCCAACCTGCAGCCGCACCAGCCCAGCACCTCCGCTGCCGGCTCAAACGCTTCGCAGCGCCGCCTTCTGCCGGCTCATGTCCGCGATTTACAGGGCTCGAAGCGGCGCTGACGAACATTCCACCGATCAACAGCTGGTGGCGTCACGTGTGGCGTCGGGTAATGGCCGGAGAAAAAGGGGCGTTCTCCTCGGTGTTTGGCGTGCCGGCGGAGGTCACGTCCAAGGTCGAAGCGGCAGACGTGTTGGCAGCGGCGGCAAATGCAGCCGCCCCTGGTCTGCACCGCGCAAACCGAGCGGCGACTTGCATTTTCTGGTGCACTGGGCCGAATGTCCGGAGCATTGTGAGCCTAAAATCGGCCTTGACCATTTTCCGACAGGTATATCTGCTTCCCAATAGAACCGCCCTTTCATACAAAATGCGACCTTCGCGAAAAAAACTCGCTGTAGCACTGGTGGCATAGAGGGACTGAGGAACGCGCCATGCGGCGTAACGCACGTCTCGACCGGGCCGATCAAAGACATCGGCGGCTGGTGACACCCTCCTCCATCGGTCCGTCTGCGGCGCCGGGCCGGCGCGGTGACCGGTCGCGGCCCGCCGCCTCCCCTATCGCTCATCTGCTGTCAAGGCGTGACGGCTTCTCCGAGCCCACCAGCTAGCGGGACCAGGGTCACCGCGCTCCTCCGGGCCCCAGCGAAGGCGCGCCGCGCCCGGAGCAGCTCGCGACGGTCCGGGACGCGCCGAGCCCGGCCGGCCACCGCAGCTGGCCGCAGCCAATGGCCCGTGACCGGTACTGTGAAGCTGGTGAGTGATTGGAAATAAAGCGGGACATGGGCGGAGACTCATTCACGATGTCAGAGGAGATAAATTAAAAACCTTCTGATCACCGGCCGGGCCCAATTAGGACGGCAGTTGCGGAGATTAAGCCCGCGCGGCGTCACGTCTGCCGGCCGAGCGAGCGGCCAAATCACGTCAAGCACCTCGCTCGAAAGAGCCCACGGCGCGCCCTCACAAGTCACTGCAGCGGGCGCACCTGGAGGCAGGGCGCGCCCACCTGCCGGCGACGGCCCCAGCAAGGCCGCGAGCTCACGCCGAGCCGGCCTCCGCACGGGCAACGACCAGCGCAACAAAAACAAGTCCACGGCTGCTGCAACCAGTTCCGAGCCGCCGTAACGACCCGGTCGGCCGCTCCCTGGGGTCCGGGGCCGTTTCATTTCGAGCGGCGTGCTTCTTGAGAGGTCGTGTCCCGGCGCGCGTGACCGGCGGCGTCGTTGGCCGCGAGGGGGCGCTCACGAGCCTGGCTGCCGGCCGGGCGGCGTGACCGCTGTGTGGACTGGCGGCGGTCCGGAGAGCGCGCCGCCGGCACCCGGCGCGTGCAGCGGCGACGGCCGGGCCGTTCACAAGTCGTTCGTCCGCGCCCGGACCCCCCGTGACGACCTCACCGAGTCACGGTCCCGCCGTCACCGTCGCCCAGCATGGAAATTTGATCACCAGGCAGTACTGGGACAAACAGCGCTGTGAACATTTGTATACAGCGTGGGGTACGTTGCATTAAAGGCGCTGCAGTTCATTTAGAGATATGACCGACATACGGCCTTGTGTAGCCATTTATGACTATGCTCGTGCTGCTCCCTGGCCCTGGAGTACAGAGCGTTTGTCATATTGGATGCAGTGAATGCAGTTCGTCCCGTCTCGTCACTTATGTAATACATATATAATACATCACTATGCAATACATAGCACTGGAAATGCGTACCTTCGTGAGGACCAAAGAACATGAATGAAAAATGCCAACTTTTCGCCGGCCCTTTCAAACGGCACTAAGTTTGCCACCAGGGAAGATGACGCGCTTGCATCAAACGTCGCTGCCGCCACTACACTCTGGGTGCACCCGTGTCTTTAAGATGGCCTGTCCCGCAAAACTGCCGACACTAAAATGCCAGACACTAAATTTCTTAGACAGGATCACATGACAAGTTTTCCCTTCGGTTGGTGTTGCGAATTTTAGCTATTTATTAAATAGTATTTCATTAGTATTATTAGATATAATACTAGTCTTATTAGTACAAAGTATTATTACATATATAATGCATATAATACATGTCATTATTATATAGTATTTCAGGATATTTTTGAACAGCTCACGCCCCTTGAGCGCTTTCCTAGGCGCGATTTCCAAAACCCATCAGCTGAGAGATCCGCTATCGCTGGCATGCACGGCATTCACGAAAACAAAGTCATTAGACAAGGAAGTAAATTAGTCTCAGCTGATCTCCCCCGGCAATAGCTGTCAACACACACACACTTAAATACATGGTTTTCTCCACCTGGTCTGCCTCTCTCCGCCTTTAACATCGTCGCTCTCATTTTCTGACTGTATGCCTCTCCCTACTCAATGTTGACGTTCTAGTTAATAATTACGAGTCTACGCACAAGTGTTAATCTGACTTTCAGAGCGCATGTGCAGCGGCCTGTGGCTGGCCAGGGGAGCACCAGCTCCGCCAGCAGAAGCAGCAGCACCAGCTCTGCCAACACAACAGAACGCCGGTTCGAGTGAGCCAGGCCAGGTTAGGATTTTGTCGACCGCGGCAGCCCCGGCCGGCACGGTCAGCAGCTGAATGAGCACCGGCTCGGCCGAGTGCAGGACCCGGGCGAACGCAGACCCGGGCGAACGCAGGACCAGGGCGAACGCAGACCCGGGCGAACGCAGGGATCGGACGAGCTCTGGACTCAGGCGAGAGCAGGGCTCGGGCGAGCGCAGGGCTCGGGCGAGCGCAGGGCTTGGGCGAGCGCAAAGCTCAGGCGAGCGCACAGCTCGGGGCAAGCGCTCAGCTCGGGCGAGCGCAGGGCTCGGGCGAGCGCAGGGCTTGGGCGAGCGCAAAGCTCAGGCGAGCGCACAGCTCGGGCAAGCGCTCAGCTCGGGAGAGCGCAGGTCTCGGGCGAGCGCAGAGCTCGGAAGAGCTCACAGGCGACGACAGTGGCCTGACAGGCGCGGCGAGGCTGGATGGGGAGCGGCACCCCTCCAGGCCTTCGCACGGCTCTGGCGGTCTGAGCGGCCGGCAGCGTACCGGCACCGTGACATCACACGCTCCCACGGGAACCCCCGGGCGCTCTGGCCCGGGCCATCGCCGGGGTCACTACCGGAGGTCACCGCCGGAGGTCACCGCCGGGGTCACCGCCGGGGTCACCGCCGGGTCACCACCAGACGGGCCGCCCAGCCGGAGATACCGACCAGGGCAGGGGTCACGTCACGTCCGACTGTCGCCTCGCGCAGTGTCGCGCATCTCCGGACGTAACGGGTCGGCCGCGTCGCCGTCCGGCCCGCGCCTCTCGGCGGCCGGCGGCCTGTCCCGTTAGCTTGGCGGCGGCCGGGTCGGCAGGGTTGGCGGCCGGCGCACCGCAGGCGCACCGCCGGCGACCCGCCCTTCCAACTGGGGCAAGGACGGACGCCAGATGTCGAGTCCGCAGAGGCGAGGCCGCGCTCGGGGCACGCGCCGGTCACCCGGCCTCCGGCGGGCCGCCGTCGCCAGGGTGTTCCCGTGCCCGCTGCGCAGGGCCCTGTGCGCCACTGACGACGGGATGGACTTAACCAAATCGTAGGGCGGGCAGGACTGGAGCAGGTGGTGCGAGTCGCACGGGGCATACGGAGGCACGCGCAGAAGCTGACTGCACTCTACGTGGACAGGCGGAGGACTGTTCGGAGCTTGCTTCCCTTTTATCGTCGGGACAGGGGCAAACTGCCACAAAGCACAGAAAGCTCACACTGACAAAGTTTGATCTCATGAATCAGTTAATGATGAAAAGCATGTCAATATTTGTCCGTAATACACTACCCACTAAAAAATCAAGGTGTCAAAAAGAGGAATTGAGAATTGACGCCACAACGCACAAAGCAACGACGCATCACTGAGGTCATACGATCGCATTCACCCTCACCCCGCTCCTCACCTCACCCCTCTCCTCACCTCACCCCACCCTATCGTTGCAGAAAAGACGGCACCACGTCCCTCCTCGACTCTTCCTGCGCGGTATGTGCAATTCACAACAAGCGCAAGAAACTTCCAACACTCCGCCACCGCGGTTCGCGGTTCGCGGCCATCGTCCCACGAAGACGCCGAGCGCACTCCGCTGCCCTGTGTCAATATTGACAGAGCTGAGGACGCCGACTGCGATGCAGATGTGATTTTTCGCCCGAGATGAGTCGTGTTTGGCTTTAAAGTGTAATGGTCCGCGGCAGAAAATGCTTTGCAGCGGCAGCGCTAAGGCTAGTTAAGATCAAAGGAGAACGCATACGGTGCGATTCAAAAGACCTTAACGAAGCGATGTAAATGGCGAGTTACGGGTCGGAAGTCAGGTACGCTAGTCTTCTGACAGCTGCAGGCAGCCGTCCCCACTGCCGATCATTGGACTGTTGCAGAGGGCCAGCGACGGTGGCATCACCCCCCCCCCCCCCCCTGCCCAGGTGTCGGCCGGGTCAGGTCACGACCGCAGGGCGTGCCCACTCCCGGCCGCTGCTGACGTCCGTCGGCAACACACACCGACCCGAGTCCTCAGCCGGACGGGAGGACGGCGGTGCCAGAGCTGCCCGACGGCTCCGACCTGCGCGACCGTTCACGCCGCGCGAACCGCTTCGGCTGGCCGGAACGCCGGTCGGCTGGCAACCGGAGGTCGGCCAGCGCCACAGACGGGCACTCGAGACTGGTCGCCGCCAGGGGGAGGGGCGGCTTCAACGCAAACGGCTCAATCAGTCGTCTGAACCTCCGACCTCTGCAGATCGGCGCCATTGTACGGACGACCGAGAGCACGTGAATGGGCCCTTCTTCCCCCACTGGCGTCAGCTGACGCGGCGCCAAGTGAGATGGATTCTCCTGTAACAAGATGAACGATCATGGCGCCGTTTAAAACGGACCGTCTGCCAATGAAGGTGGCGCGGCGAGGAGGCGGCGAGGAGGCGGCGAGGAGGCGGCGGTGAGGCGGGCGCCGGTCCCCAGACTGTGCTGCAGAGGCGGCCTTGACCCCGTCCGGGGGTGACAAACACGCGGAGGCGACGACCCGACTGTCGCTGCAGCGCCGCCCCGCCCTCACTGCACCGGGGTGATGTACCACGCCAATGAAGCGCAACGCCGGCAAACAAGACGGCCGGCATACGGACGAGTGCCGCACGAATTGAGGCTGATTCGGGACGCGTTCGGGCGCGCCCCGACCAGCTTCTGGAGCTCAGGCCGGCAGAAGTTGCTTTGGAACGGTTGCCGAGGGCTTCGCGCCAACTGTTGGTAGTGCTGGTGAGGCGGGGGGCGGGGGGGGGGGGGGGGTGGCGGGAACGATTTAGGCTCTTGGGACAATCGGAGATAGACTAACTATTTTCGGGGCCTGGCCCGCCATGGGTCGGCCGAGGACGACCGCTGGAGGCTGCGGCCGGGCGCGGTTCCCGACGCCGACGGAACAGAGATAGGTGCGATTGCTGGGGCCCGGCTGACCAAGGCCGACACGGTAATGTATATGTGGCGGCACGCCCACCGCCCGGCGGGAACCCGATCAACGGCTGCTGCTCTCATGACGCCGCGCCCAGGAAGAAGATGGCGACCATTGTCGCGTCGCATACATGATCACCGCCTGAGCTCCAGCTGAATAAAACAGTCATAAATTGGAAATCAAGCGTGGAGAGTAAAAATGACACCCGCATTTCACATCATTCAGGATATCTTTATCGATGGGAGAGCCAGGCGGGGAAGGGCGAACGGATGTCAACAGAATGAAGAAAACAAAGTGATTCAACACAGACAAGGATACGATGATGATGCAGCGCGATGCCGAAGAAGGCGTCTACGCGTTGAAAATCATCACGAAAGGGTCCAGGAACGACACAAACTGAAGGCTGTTAAAGGAAGGAATGCTGTTGCCAAACTGGTGACATGCAAGCGTCAGGCCTTAATTTCATGCTCACGAGAGTCATTATAAACGAAATAAGGCTTGTGTTCTCACGTGACGAAGCATCCCGAGCACACAACGTCACGATTCACGAGCGGTTGTGTTCCAGCTGACCGACGCTGGCCCCCGGTGTTCCGCTCCGTGGACCCGGCATGGCTCGAGCCGGCGGTCGTGAAGTGACGGGCACTGGCCGCACATGGCCCGGCAGTTGGCGGGCGTCACGAACGTTGCAGCCGGGCTCCCGGCAACAGTGACAATGGCGAACCGTTCGGCGGAGGTCGGCGCTCGGTTCTGACCGCCAGACCGCTGATCCCGGCACTCCAGCGGAGCTCGCCGATCATCTCGTGTGAGGTCAGGAGACCGCTGGTCACCCGCTGGAGAGGTCAGGAGCCCGCCGGTCACCCGCCGGAGAGGTCAGGAGCCCGCCGATCACCTCGTGAGAGGTCAGGACCCCGCCGGTCACCCGCCGGAGAGGTCGTCAGGAACCCGCTGGTCACCCGCTGGAGAGGTCAGGAGCCCGCCGGTCACCCGCTGGAGAGGTCATCAGGAGCCCACCGGTCACCCGCCGGAGAGGTCACCA
>NW_023596764.1:97298-102298 GCF_011947565.3 Pollicipes pollicipes | reverse complement strand
GGACGGGCCTGTCACCGCACAGGCACCGCACTCAGGCGTGCGTGCGGGTGTCCGTCATAAACATAGCTGACGACCTCAAGCCATCCGTCACTCTTCCGTTCCCAGCCCTCTCCTCATCCCTTGAGACTGATGGCCGCAGGTGGCCCAGGAGAAGAGGATTAGCGAGGCTGCAGCCGTGTCAGCCACACCCGTAACTGAGCTGCGATCTGCCGACTCGGCCGGCGACTCCGGTGCCGCCTGGCTGCCGGCCGGGGCGGCGCGGGGCGGCGCGGACAATGCAGGAGTGGTGCGCTGAATGGCACCGCGCCGGCGGCCGGCAGCCGACACGGCCCGCTGCCGACGGAGCGCGCTTCCGGCCGGCCCGCCGCCGCCGGACGGCAGGTCACACTACTCGCCCCGGTCACAGGCGGTCAGGTTATGCTGCTGACCCCGGACACAGGGGTCAGGTCACGCCGACGACCGGGGGACGACGGTTGGCCGTGCCGCTGACCCGGCTCGCAGGAGACGAAAGGTCACACTGCTGATCAGTGTCACGTGCTCGACCCGGACCAGCGTCGAGTCGGGCGGCACGTGTCTGGGCCACCTCCTACGGCTTCCGCCACGACCCCCGCCCAGAGAAAAGACCGTGTCCGGGCCGAGCGCCGAGGAATGCGCCTGTGGGCGGGGGCTCGGCCGGCCACATCACCCCAGAGCACGGCGTGCAGGGCCTGGCGTTCAGGGAGCTGGTGCCTCCCGGCGGCTGTCTGGCACGGTTCGCACGCGGTAGTACTGGAGGTCAGCCAGGCGGTCGGACAGGCAGTACCTTGGTCACCGGCCGGCCATTCGACCAGCGGTCAGAGACTTTATAATTAACTGAGTAGCGGCGAGCATGGCGGTTACCGCCCGGCTAATTTAACTGCAAACGGCAAATAGCACAATGTCGATGAACCAAAAATCTAGCCATTCGTGAAGATTCGGCGTGATTAGCATGCTTCCCATGGAAGCGAGCTATAAAGGCGGAACTAAATAGGCCATCTCGTCAAGACGTGCGGACCTTTTACGTGGGCATCGAGCACGATCTCGATCTAAAACTATAGCGTGAAGAAATGATACCGATGCGCGTTCGAGTGGAACAGCCGAGCCCTCGGCGCGTTCACGCGTCACTGACCGTCCCAGCCGGTGGCCCGGCCGGCGGCGGCGGAGGAGCTCCGCCCGTCAGCCGCCTCACGGTCGCCCCCTCACGCACCTGGCGCCGGCGCGAGCAGCGCGATTAGCCGGGCGGATCAGCTGGCGAACCCAGTCGAGTACGACGGCGCGGCCAGCGGCTGACACCTCGTCACGTGTCGGCAGCCTCGGCCGGGCCGCCGTCGTCTGACGGCCGCCCTAGTCTGGAACTCGGGCGAGCCCGCCACTCGGGCTCGCGCGGGCGTCCAACGGATGAGCGCGCAGGCGGCGCTGCTCGAGCGCGTACTCACCAGTCACACGCGAGAGCTCGCGCGTCCGCCAGCCGCCAGGGTACGGTGACACTGTGCACCCCCTCCGAGGCCCGCGCACGGTACCACTGCGCCTCCGCTGCCGCCGCCGCCGCCGCCGCCGCCGCCGCCGGGCTACTGGAGCTGGCGCCGACCCGCGCCACCCGACGGTCGGCACCGGCGCCACCTGGCGGGGCGGCGTCCTCCGAGAGGTCGCCGGAGCTGCCGCACGGCTGGGCGTCCTCCCAAAGGTCAAGGGTGAGATGCTGAAGATGGGGACCGTCCGGGACGTGACAGGCGGTTGGGCGCCCTCTGCGGGGTAACAGGTTTCTACCGGGTAGTTGAATTCCCCTCTGGGTCGCGGGGGGACACGAGCTGGATCGGCGTCCTCGAAGAGGTCACAGAAAGCTAGCAAAATATTGCAACCTTGGTAACGTCGGTCAGTGCGCAGTGTGAATCATCGGATACCGCCGCGCGCGTCGTAACGTACGCAATCAACCCTGAGCAAACATCTCATCATCAGAGCAAACGCGTCCAGCTTTTTGCAGCCTCGATCACAAGTCACGCACGGCACGCCAACTGCATGTGCAAGGGTCAGTGAACAATGTGTCCATCACAATAGCGGGCGGCAGCGTGATCCAGAGACCCGACTGACGGGAGATCAACAGCAAGCTGGAATTACGGCTCCGTCGGCGTCCTCGTCAAGTTCAAAAGAAGACACTAAACTAGATCAGCGGGTTTTATCGTGCAGCCGACAGGAAATAGCAAGAGAAAAACCAGCACCATCAATTAGCCCAATGTTTTAATCAGCATGACAAATGAGCGCTCCTCCATCACCAGACCCCACCCGACCTGCGGTCAGCGCGACACGGAGGCGTTACGGTACCCGACCCGGCCGATCGGGGTCCCTCAGTGTTCCAAAGCACGCGGCGTGACGGCGTTTCCAGCGACCTGCGGCGGCGGCGGCGGCGGCGGCGGCGGCGCGGCCGGGCCGACTCCGAGCCCGCGGCGGCTGGCCCAGTCCCGGCTCCTGGGGCGGCTGGTCGTGGCACTACGCTAGGTCGGTCATCCCAATTTCGGGGGGTGACGCAGAGCGGGCCGCCCGGCCGCCCACGCGGTTTTGGCTCTGCCGCTCCGACCGACCGGAGGCGGGGCCGGAGGGGCTCCGGCGCGGACTGCTCCCAAATCGTGGAACGACTCAGATGCTATACCCTATTGCTGTCCCACGACCATGCCATCACAGAGCGCCTCAGTTGTAAATCGCAGTACGCCATTCGTGTGGCACCGTCCGAGCTGCACCCTAATGGTGCTGCACAATTGGTGCTACACATCATCGCCGCTCGCACAGCGGATCCTAAGCGCCACTCGTGCCGCACAGCTAATGCTACGTATCATCCGTGCGTGGGACGGACCACGCCTGGTGCTACACGGCTGGTGCTACACACCGCCCTACTCGAACAGGCCGCTGCCACATGCACTCTGCTTGGGTGCATCTGACGCTGCATGTCGCTCGTGCAGCACGACGATTTAAAACAAAAGCGCTGTTGCATCACCGAGGACGTCACCTCTGGAAACTTCAAGGTTATCGGTGTGTGCGCGCTCTCTCCAGATGAATTCCACCTTCGCTACTATGTGTGCACAAACCTTGTGGTACGGCTGTATGCGGTCGGGCACGATCAAGCGCACTGGCGTTGCGCAAGATGGGCTGAATTCATTTTTCGGTCTGCCGAGCTCCCGCCTGCGGTGTCAACCAAGACTGATCCACCCGTTAATCCAAGCGACGACAAACGGATTGAGATTCGCAGGCGGCAACGCTTGGTCGCTCTTTCTGGGTAAGATCAAATCCGCGCTGGACTAGAGCCTCCAAACGGGACATTGATCGTTCCGTCTGGCAAGAGTAGGTCACGGGAGAGCCGGGTGGTTGAGCAGCTTGCACTTTGCAACTGCATTGGATAACTATCCAAATCATGAAAAGCTGGAGCTTCGTTTCGTTGTTGCTGATGGCTCAAGCGTCCGTGAAAGCTTGCTGCACTTGCGGGGGCTGAACCATGAGATTCGCCGCACAAATTCTCCCTCTCCGACGCATTGTTCTGCCAGCAGGCAAATCCACGACCCGCACAGCAGATCTATCCGTCCCTGGCATGACTTGACTGTCATTACGAAGCTAATTTCCACTACAAGCACCAGTTCATCTCCGGGCAGCCGGCTTGAACTCCGCCACCAGACCGCTTTGTCTTTACATCGATTTGCATGCTGCCCGTAGCAAAATACCCATCTCACGCACCGATGTCCGGCAACAAAAAGCGTCGGCCGGCCGTCGGCGCCGCCGGTACCGTTGCCGCCTGCTGGGCGGCTTGTTTTTCCCGATCGGACGGGCGCGCGCTGGCGGCGCCTCGCGCTCCGTTACCCGGCTCCGCTCCGGCCGCGGAGCCGGCCTCCGGTCGGTGACGGAAGTCGGCGCCCCGGCCGCGAAGACGGCGCGAGCGCCTTGCCGTTACCGTACGCCGTCGACAGCCGGCGGCGCCGACGCGGGATTTTCGGCGGCGGCGGGCGGCGGCGGCCGAGCGAGCGAGTGACGCCCCCCCCGCGGAGCTGCGGGGCCGGCGCAGGGCTGCGAACGGCGGGCCCCGGCGCGGCCCGCTTCACCAGCTAGGCCTGCCAGCACGTCGTCTCGGGAGCCGTCCCCAGAAGCGTGCACGAGAGCGGGCCGGCCGGTTCCGGGAACGCTGCTCTACCGGTCGGGCCGTGCG
Source organism: Pollicipes pollicipes (assembly GCF_011947565.3). Lineage (NCBI taxonomy): Eukaryota > Metazoa > Arthropoda > Thecostraca > Pollicipedomorpha > Pollicipedidae > Pollicipes > Pollicipes pollicipes. The sequence continues at coordinate 98,097 of NW_023596764.1, read as the reverse complement.
GCTCCATGGCTCCTTTACGACGGGGCCGCCGGCGCCGGCACCGACCGCGGCTCCGGCTGACCAGCGCCGCCGGCCGAGCGGAGGAGGTGGCGTTCTGACGGCAGGCGCGCACGCGCGGAGGAGCGCCGCACCCGGCCGGACCTCCGCGGCAGAGTTACGGTCACGGTCGGCCAGGACAAGCCAGGAGAGAAGAAGAGAGGGCAAAACGGTCCGACAGGGGGACGAACAGCTGTCCAGATCACAGTAAGTCTGCACACCCGCGACACAACGTGGCATCCGCGCCCTCGGACGAAGCGCGCCCGGATCTCCGCCCCGCCATCGGCCGCTGTGCGCGAGAGCGGCCCGCCGCCGGTGGATGACGCTGCGTCTCGGCGGCGGCTCTCCACCCGGCTGGGCCCCTGCCGACGACGCGAGCGGCAGCGCTCCGGCGCCGGGGCCGGCCGCCGCGGCGAGCTCCTCCCGTGCCTGGCGCCGGCCCCGGGCGGGCAGCCTTTCTCCGGCGGTCGCGAGATGCGCCGTTTCACAAGCGACGCATGACGCAGCCGTTCGGTGTCGCTTTGTGTCGCCGAGGAGCAGTCCAGGGTGGCCCACATGGCGGGACGGGCCTGCGATGCGTCCCGACTGGCAGTGCTTACGTTCGCGCGCGCGGCGACAAGAAGCAGACATCCCGAAATCACGCCGGTTACGTCGATTACGCGGGCTGGGATTGCTCGTGGACAGCTGAAAACCTCGCCCAAAATTCCACGTCACATCCGGCGCTGTTTGCCCCATCAGACCGTAACAATAGCCCTTAGCGTTC